>NC_134402.1:77806093-77941093 GCF_038048845.1 Mixophyes fleayi
GAAGTTCATGGTATTGCTCTAGGAGGAAATCACCTACCTTGTGTTTTAATTCCTGTGGAAAGTAATGTGAGAATCATACATAAGCTATACTCTGACTTCACCTGAGCCCTTTTATAGCATAGATGCACAACCTGTAGCCCGTGGCCACATGAGAACTGCAAGGTCATTTTTTGTGGCTCGCATGAAGCAGGACAGATACAGGGAGGACCCAGGACAATAGTATTTCTGTCTCGGGTCCCCTTTTATCTGTCCTGTCCCAAGTTGCACCTGGTCTCACTGGGTCTGTGGGGGTGAAAGTGACAGTGAAGTCAGACAGTCTGGCAGTGAATCGCCATGAATCAGCTGCACTCTGATCCACTACCAGACTATCTTGCAAGTTAGACCTGATCAAAGTATAATCTCGTTAACACTAATTTTCACTGCTGCTGCCGAGGAGCAAGTGTTGACCTCACCAGAGGACAAGTAATTAGAGTGATGATAATAATGCGAGAGTGGGCCGGGACCAGGGGAGGAGAAACACGTTGCAGAAGAGGGCTGAGGGACCATATCTGCTACAAGAGAAGGGAAGAAACGTGATACAGAAGTGGGGGTGGTTTAGAGGTGAAGGAGGGGACAAATGTGTTACAGGGCAAAGGTACAGCTAAGAATGTGTTGCAGAAGTGTGGGAGTATGTGGCAAATATGTTACAGTGGAAGGGGCACAGCACGCTCCTATAAGATGTGGCCCCCACACCCCTCTGGTGCCTTCTACTTTTACAATCAGTTGAGGTATAACATAATTGCAAGTTATTATTTCACTTCAGCATATTTAAGTGACTACAATTTTCCAAAGTGGCCAAAAGAGGTTGTGCATCAGTAACATCTACTCATGACCCATAATGTGGTACTACAGACACCAGAGCTACACATCCTACATCAGAGCAACACTCAACAAAAGGTTACCTACTAAGTTTAAGCGCCTTTTTTAAGCAAACATTTTTATTAGAAGGATGAACAAACCTCCAAGGTTTGTCAGTTGTTTTAACAACAGAGGGATTAAAATAAATATTTTAAAAAAATCATTTACAGGTTACAAAACTTACTGAATATAAGTTGGCATAGTTTGTGTAATATTACCAGAGGGTTTTACAGCCTCTAATGCACACATCACAAGTAACACTGCTTTCATTATTGGCAACTTTGCAATTCATTTTGATTTGCAGAGATTTTCTTAAAGCTCTATGCATTTGTGATTCTAGACTATAAATATAAGTTGTCTACAACAGGTTTGAACAGCATTGTTAATACAGTAAGCTAAGAATTTTGTTAGGGCAAAGGACCTCTAAATTTCAAATACAACTGAACGTGTATGAAACGGAGACAAGTGACATTCAAAAACATATATGTAAATTTTTTGGGAGCAATACTGAATGAGGAAAATATTGGTTGGAGTGGAGCAAGTGTGCTGGGGGGATGTTATTTTTCCTATGCACACCAGATGTCTGTAGAACTGGAAGTACTAGAGTAAAAAACGTGATGCGCACAGGGGCAGAAAGCCCCCAGAAAGGGTCAGAGGATGGTGGCATATAGTCTGATATACCTTAATTTGGTTTCAGCATAAAATGAATATTCTTGCCAATTATGAATTATTAGATGTTTTACATATATGTTTATGCACGCTGTAATATTCCTTTTCATTTTAGATCAACTTATATTTAAATCCATTGGTCCTCTGAGCACATTTTAACTAGTTGTTTTTTGTTTTTTTTTAAGAATATCAATCACTACCAAAATATCTATATAAAAAGGACCCTTAAAAGCTCTTACATTCATTTTTTATCATTTTATTTTATATATAAATTTTCTGAAACACTTTTACATAAATTAACTCCTCTGAGACTAATATTTGATGTACAGTAAATTGTAATTCCTATAAAAATCCATAAACAACTTGGTTCACATAATTTACAAAAAAAAACGGATTCCTTTGCTCAAACTTGAAGAGAGAATTCTACTTGCAATAGGTTTTTGTTTTAGTTTTTTTTTTTCAAGGCAAACCATGTTAGCATTGTAAAATCTGTATGGAAAGTCACATGGTAGCATAAGTCACTTGTGCCAATGAATGTTCTTGTTTTTAGAAAGCAGCACAGAAAAAGCAGTTGGTTGTCTATAAACAGTAATTTTTGCTCCACATTTCAAAATTAACAATGATATATACCACATCCTATGCAGAGAGAAAGAGAGAGAGAGAAATCGAGAAACTACTCTTGGTAAGCAAAGGTCGACATTTCAATAATATTCAGAAACACTGTACAGATATTTTGTTTGATTTTCTTTAAATACAGTGCCTGGATGAACGTAGATATAGCCTACTGCAAAATCTATAGGCTTTACTCTCCAGTCCGAGTGCAGTGATATGCATATGTAAACATATTATCTTAAAGCAGATCACCTTTAAGGTCATTCATAAAAACAAAGGGGTTTTGCCAACAGCATTTTCATTCCCCAGGAAAGCTCTTTTATTCACAGAGTCCGATACAGATTGTGCTACAGAGAGGATATTTGAGTCAACGTACTGTTTAGGCTCAAATAGCTATGCAGCAAAACATTTTCCGTCTCCCTTTTAGAGGAAGCACGTGTGTTATGTCTCTTTGGCAGCCTCAGCAAGGCCAGTGTGTTACCTTTTTCCAATCTCGCTTTGTCTGAGAAACTGTATATTGTAAGAGCTGTCGGCCAACTCAGGGTATTGCTCTACGGAGAGTACATAGTACCCATCATATCCTTGTACTTTCCCAGCGCTCAGCAGCTGTCTTTTCTCTCCTTCAGTCCACAGCCTAGCGCCCTCCTCACCATCTCTCACCCTCTGCTGCTCCCTGGCCCAGGCATGTGAAAGAGCTCGTTGTCTGGCTTGTTCCAGGATCCGCGCTTTCTCCTCATCAAGGGTCATGCCGTAACGTACGTGCAAGGCGAGAGCACCATACTGCATTTCCACATCGGCAAACCTGCGAGTTCTTCCATTCACTACGGTGGTGGACTGGGACACCGTTACATTGATGCCGTTTTCTAAGGCTTTACGGCCACTAGTCAACCTCAGGGTCCCGAGATCGCTTTCAGGAGTGGTGGCTTTGATGAAGTAGTGAGTGTCTCTTCCTTCTATGGTGAAATGTAGGTTCTCTAGGTAAAAGGCGCTGTTTAGAACTGCTGCAACCTTGATGCAGTCTTCATTTGCAATATTGAGCACGTTAGTGATGACTTTGGCTTCATTGACAGCAAGCATAACTCCTTTCCCAATCAGTGACTTCACAGTGGCAAACCACAGCCATGACTTCTCTTCTCTGGGTTTCGGTCTACTAATCTGAATCTCCGGGATCTTCCCTAGAGACAAGAAAGCTTTTGCCTGTCTTGAAACTTGTTGCTGCACTCCAGAAATTGGCTAAAAAAACAAAAATAGTATAACTGGTAAATAATTGAATTGCAAATACCACAAAGTAATAGAAATGCATTACATTTTGGACAAGTTAGTTTTTTTGTTTTCAAAGCCATTACAATCTGTCACTTGTCTGTACAACTCGCTAGTATTTATGGTCAATAAGATTGAATAATTTGACATTTCAAACCTTGCGTTCTTTCTCGCTCTACTTCTATTACAGAAGAGTTTTATTCTACAATGTTATGGTGAATGGTGCACATTCCTCTTCATACGTTTGTATACAGCAGGTGAATTTATGCCTTTAAAGTCAAACTACTGTACCAACCAAGCAGGGTGCATTATCCACTCAAAAAAAGATCAGCGTTATCATGACTTGCTCCTTGCAGGGTAGTTTAATTACTCAACCAACGCTAGTGGCTTATGGCTTATAGCCAGTGCGCAATTAGTAAATGTTTTCCTGTGTACAATGAACTGACAAATAATATGTCAGACAGGACTATGCATCAATAATGTATATTTTCAAGTTTGTATGTTTTAAATAAAAAGTGCCCGTTAACTTAAGTATGTGCGTGTGCATTTTCAACATACTAATATTCATAGTGGAAACTGCCATACAGGAACTGGACTCTATAGATGGCCTATAGTGTAGTAAAGAGTGAGCAGAGAATACAACAACTCCTCCTACGCTTTCCCTGTCTTAACAACTATGCTGACAGCACAGGAATCCGTCATCCGGATACGTGGCCCCTTCACTAGGTCCATGGACCTGGTAGTTACCCCAGTGATTTGGACTGTGGGGATAGCACATAGCTATCCAAAATATTCCACAGTACAGAACAATGTACTTGTGGATCTGTTCAGCGCTTGTGGAGTTAAAAGAACTTTGAATTAATACATGGCACTTGGGGAATTTTCACATTTGTTTTATTGTCAAAGTTTGATGGATAGTTCCCTCTGTCCCTGGCGCTAGTAGCCTGAAGCAAATGATAAGCACAGCATAGTATTAATGCCACTCACTTTTTTCGTAGTCATTAACACATAATACATGTATCTGTTCACCAATTAAACTGACTGTCATCTGGAATTCCGCAATTAAATTTAACACCGATATTTCATTTTTCTGACAAGTGAAATTAAACCCATCACTGTTCCCCACTGGCATTTTGCTTTTATACTACCCAATATGCCATTTCCTCATTTCTAGTCAAAAAATACATTAACATTACATTGAAAAGTGTGTAAATATATTGATTTTTTTTTTCCCCACTTGCTTAAAGATGTAATTTTAATCCAGTGTAAAGGCACAAAATAGAGGGACTAAACTGAAAGAGAACTTCTTATAACCATTATATATGCATAATGCATGTAGCTCTTAAGACTGCAAATGAACCTCTGATTACCATGATATTACTAAGATCTCTAATGCAGTGAACATAGACCTGGCTTAGTGTACATGAAAGGAGTAAAATTCTATCAAATTCACTGGAGTGCTACTTTCAAAATCATAAATGACTATAATGAGGGTGCATTGTTTATCAGCACAGGTACATTTCTATTCTGGCTGCGCAGATCTGCACAACAAGCACTACAGAAGCACATATGTAAATGGAGAAGACTCTCTTACTGTCAGTGGGGAAAGCTGGTGCTAGGTACCAGGATTCTGAGAGGGGTAAAATAAATAAGTGTTGAGAGTAAACAAAGCCTGCAGACAGTCCGGTCACTTGTATAGAATGTGTATTAGTCTATGCCGAAGTCTTCTCACAGAGATGTCAGACTGGATCATTGTCAAAGTAAATGTGGAGAGAAATTTGGGGCAAGCTGACACTCTCATGGAATAAATAAAAAGTGCACCGCAGAAGTACTGCGCTGGTAAAGTGTGACGAGCAAGGTATTAGGATGCCATACATTGGGACTGCTTTCATCCCTGACTGGGGCAGTGAGGAAAATGTTACATTGGAAAATTACGTTCCAGGTTGTGTATAATGGGAACTGCTCTCCCCTGTGCACTTATCCCTAAATATCATGGGGTCACTGCCAGCGAAAATAAAGCAATTGGCAACCTCTGCCAGCGGTAAGATTTGCCGGGTCGCATTCACCAAGCGAAGGGGAAGACTATGCATCGTGGTGGTATATTTACTGCCACAACACTTGTTCTGTTATCGCCACCTCAAGATGGCAATAACACAAAAAAAATCAATTAAAAAAAGGTTTTAATCCTTATATAAAGCATTTTTTTCGACAGTCAATATTTTTTACGTATTTGTATATTTTTTTCTTCTTTCTTTTATTTTTATTAAGTGGAAATGAAAGCCCTATTCAGGGCTTTTAGTTCCACTGCGCATGCATAAAACGGCTAGTATTATATTATTGTATTATTGATTATCGCTCAGCTATCTTGGCGAGATTATATTAATAAATAGACCCCTTTATATCTCATTTAGATGGGGTCTCAATACAAAGCTTACTTTTATATTCACATAAAATGATTCCCACTAGAAGGTGGCGTGTTTCATATGACAACCACATGTATGTTGAAATGGGTCTGACGTGATATAATACATAACCCCATTCATTTATTCTTTCCTCAATCCGAAAGTAGTTTTAAACTATGCAGATTCATTTTCTCTGTATACTTCTTCTAAGCGTGCGATGAGAGGAAAATAAATCCTTTTAATAGACACTCTGGGCTTTTGTTAGTTGGCATGACTGGCTTTCAATTACACACTGGGCGATTTGCGCTGCATTGAACATCCCAAATAAAAGGAAAGGATGACATTTTTGTACACACTGTTGTGAATTTGCAACATGATTTTTAGATGGAAGGCTTTTCATTTGAATATAGTAAATACGTCCTCTGCTAATATTGGGCACAAATAAGGCTTCAATATTGAAGTGGATCGTTCACCTATGAAGTGCAGAGAGCCATTGTGTTGGATGAACCAATATTCGAGCTAGGGAAGATTTAACTAGCACCATCATGTCACGAGCCGCGGCGGTACTCACAGCCGCCGCGGCTCGCTTCCTACCTGCTCCAGTGTCCCGGCCGTCACCATGACGACCGGGACGTCACTTCCCCTTCCTACCCGGCCGTTGCCAAGGCAACGGCCGGACGCCTGTTACATAGCGCTGCGTCCCGGCGCTGTTGGAAGCCGGGCGCATGCGCAAAAGTGGACACAGCCTGTGGGCTAATTAGGGGAATAGTTACAGGCATTAGCCTGCATCTGGGTGCACCTATCAGGGATTAGCCCTGATTGGTCTGGTACTATGTTCTCGTTAAGTCTGCAGGGGTGCATGTAAGTTTTGATTGGGCCAACTATGTATTTAAGGCAATGAGGTCTGCTGCCTCATTGCCGGTTATAGCGTTCTGTCCTCAGTCCTGCTGCCTGCTTGTGCTATCCATTTAGGTTCCTGTTACCTTAGATTTGACCACCCGTGTTTGACCCCTGCTTGTTATTGGACCTTTGACCCTTCTCTTCTGACCCTGACCTTTTGCCTGGAATTCGGATTTCGCTTCTCTGCCTGTGAGTTTGACCCTTTTGCTTGCCCTTGGATATTGCTTCTGTGCCTGTGACCTTTGGACCTTGGATTCCTCTTTTACTACAGTTCACCAATCACTCCACTTCTGGGAAACTCCTTTAAGTCAGTATACGCTACTCGACCCTCAGTCGGCCTGCAGCCCAGTCTGTCCCCACCACTAGGGGCTCCAGCGAACACCTGGCCTTCTGAGTAGTTCCCGAGTTTCACTGTACTGACTTGGGAGTTCCTAACATTATAACCGGCCAGGAAGATTGGTATCGTACGGCCATGGACGGAGAGGAGTCGAATCTGTCCCCAGCCCAGATTCTGGCTAACCAGATACAGGCGGTTTCTCAAGTGGTGCAGGCTTTATCCCAGCGCCTGGCAGTCCAAGAAGAGGCTTCCAGAGGCCGGCAGCCCCAGCAAGTTCCCGCTGGTGACACACCGGAGCCTAAGATGAATTTGCCTGACCGATTCTCTGGAAGCAGGCCAGCTTTCCGTAATTTCAAAGAGAGCTGCAAGTTGTACTTTCGTCTGAAACCACGTTCCTCTGGTTCCGAACAACAGAGGGTAGGGATCATCATCTCATTACTCCAGGGCGACCCTCAGTCTTGGGCCTTCTCCTTGCCTTCCACAAGTCCAGCCTTACAGTCTGTGGATGCCTTTTTTCAAGCGTTGGGGTTATTATATGATGACCCGGACAGGGTAGCCTCAGCTGAGGCCCATCTCCGTACGCTAAGGCAGGGACGTCGCTCAGCGGAAGAGTATTGTGCGGAGTTTCGGCGATGGTCCACGGATAGCGCTTGGAATGACCCCGCATTGCGAAGTCAATTCCGCTTAGGACTTACCGAGCAAATTAAGGACTCCTTAGTCCAGTATCCGATATCTGACACGCTGGAGAACCTGATGCAACTTGTCATAAAAATTGATCGTCGGATCAGAGAGAGGAAGGCTGAACGGGAGTCCTCTGTTCCAATGGACGTTTTCACTAGCTCCAACAACAACACTCTGCCCGATTCCTCTGAACCCATGCAATTGGGCGCTTACCGCTTGCCTCCGGAGGAGCGCTCCAGAAGACGCTCACTAGGCCTGTGTATGTATTGTGGTCAGACAGGCCACTTAGTTCGCTCATGTCCCAATAAACCGGGAAACTCCAAAGCCTAAGTGCAGGTGAAGAGGTGCGCTTGGGTTTGCAGATTACCTCTTCAGAAAATTCTTTATTAGTCCCTGGACGTTTAACTTTCCGTGGGAGATCCATGGACCTGAAAGCTTTTCTTGACAGTGGTGCGGCTGGTAATTTCCTGGATATACATTTGGCTCAGACGCTTGATATTCCGCATATCAGGCTAGGATCAAGCATCACCACGTGTGGTTTGGATGGTAACCCCTTGCCTGGGGGACGGATTCTCGCTAGGACTCCAATGGTTCGGTTGACTGTAGGAGTTCTCCATACAGAGGAGCTCTCCTTCTATCTCATTAGTTGTCCCTCTGCTCCTTTGATATTGGGGTATCCCTGGCTTCGCAGTCACAATCCCCTTATCAACTGGGAAAGTGGAGAGATTACTCGTTGGAGTCCCGAGTGTTCCACGTCTTGCTTGAACCTGCCGCTTAGAATCTTACAGCCTAGTCCAGACTTGTTGCCGGTACCCTACCAGGACTTCTCTGATGTGTTCTGCAAAAGAAAAGCTGAGTCCATTCCACCTCATCGGGAGTATGACTGCGCCATTGATTTAGTCCCGGGTTCCAAGTTGCCCAAAGGGCGGTTATACTCCCTGTCCATTCCAGAAACTCAGGCCATGGAGCTATATGTGGAGGAAAACCTGAAAAAAGGATTCATACGTCCTTCTAAATCTCCCGTAGGAGCAGGTTGTTTCTTCGTGTCAAAAAAAGACGGCAGTCTTAGACCGTGCATCGATTTCCGTGGACTGAATAACATCACTATTAAGAATATGTATCCGTTACCATTGATCTCGGTCTTGTTTGATCAATTAAAATCTGCCACTATATTCTCGAAGATTGACCTCAGAGGGGCGTACAATCTTATTCGAATCAGGAAAGGGGATGAATGGAAGACTGCCTTCAATACCCAGTCGGGACATTATGAATATCTCGTGATGCCATTCGGGTTATGCAACGCCCCGGCGGTGTTCCAGGACCTGATCAACGACGTTTTACGAGAGTTCCTGGGTAAAACGGTAGTTGTGTATCTGGATGATATTTTAATCTACTCGGAGTCTTTACTTCAGCACCGTCAGCATGTTCGACAAGTTCTGCTGAAATTGCGGGAACATCACCTTTATGCAAAAAGGGAAAAATGTGAATTTGAGGTGGGCACCGTGTCATTCCTGGGATATATCATCTCCTCAACAGGATTCGCCATGGACCCTGCCAAAGTTCAAGCAATCCAGGATTGGGTCCTCCCGACTAATCTGAAGGCGATTCAGAGGTTCCTCGGATTCGCGAATTATTATCGTAGGTTCATTGACTCTTTTTCCTCATTAGTAGCTCCTATCACTGCTCTCACTCGGAAGGGAGCTAACCCAGCGAAGTGGCCTTCGGAGGCATTGGCGAGTTTCTTGGCACTCAAAGCCGCGTTCATTTCTGCTCCAGTGCTGAGACATCCTGATCCGGAACTCCCATTCATTGTAGAGGTGGACGCTTCTGATATCGGTGCTGGCGCTATCCTTTCTCAAAAAGACCCAAGGAGCAAAAAATTACATCCTTGTGCTTTCTTTTCTAAAAAATTTCTAGCGGCCGAATGTAATTATGATGTCGGCAATCGTGAATTGTTGGCCATTAAGTTGGCACTGGAGGAATGGCGGCATTGGTTAGAGGGAGCTACCCATACCATCACCATCTTCACGGACCATAAAAACCTCCAATACATTCAGACCGCTAAAACTCTAAATCCTAGGCAGGCCCGCTGGGCCCTATTTTTCACCAGATTCAAATTTATTATTACATACCATCCAGGTTCAAAAAATACTAAGGCCGATTCCTTGTCCCGAAGTTTTTTGGCCCATCATCCTCAGTCTCCGGAACCATTGTCTATTGTTCCTACAACTGCTGTTCATCTTGGTCTCACCCAGGATCTAGGAGCAACCATCCGGCGCTTCCAGAGAATCGCTCCAGTTCAGACACCGGTCAACAAATTATTTGTCCCCGTCCATTTAAGGAAATCTGTTCTCATTGAAGGCCACAACAACTGCTCTGCTGGCCATCCGGGAATCCGTAGGACTATTGAGGTTCTTTCTCGTTGGTTGTGGTGGCCCACCTTGTCAAACGATGTGGAGAATTATGTTCGGGCTTGTCCTGAGTGTGCTAAAAACAAGACCGATAGGAACCGTCCTTCTGGGCTATTGTTACCTTTGCCGGCACCGAGCAGACCTTGGACCCATCTGTCGATGGATTTCATTGTTGACCTACCAGTATCCGCAGGACATAACACCATCCTGGTAGTGGTCGATCGGTTCAGTAAGATGGCACATTTTATATCTTTGCCCAAGCTACCGGATGCCAGGACCCTGGCCACCTTGTTTTTGACGCATATTTTTCGTCTTCATGCGACTCCTGAAGATATAGTATCAGATCGAGGATCCCAGTTTATTGCCCGGTTTTGGAAAGCCTTTTGTAAGTCCATCGGGATCTCTATCAGTCTGTCTTCAGCATATCATCCTCAGTCGAATGGACAGACAGAGAGGACGAACCAAGCTCTGGAACAGTTTTTGCGCATTTATGTGTCTAAATTTCACGACAATTGGTCCTCTCTCCTGCCCTGGGCAGAATTTGCGTACAATAATTCTTGCCATTCTACTATTCACACATCCCCGTTTTTCTGCAACTTCGGGTTTCACCCAAAATCCAATTCTTTTTCTACTACTGTTCCCTGTGGAGATTCCGGAACGCCTGCTTTTACGGCCAGGCTAAGGTCCATTTGGAAAAAGGTGCACGCTGCACTCGGTCAAGCTTCCCGAAAATCCAAGATCTTTGCTGACCGTCACCGTAGACCCTGTTCATTGAAAGTGGGGGATCATGTTTGGTTATCCACACGGAACATCAAGTTGCGGCAACCCTGTAGGAAGCTGGGGCCCCGATACATCGGACCGTTTCCAATTGAGAGGAAAATTAATCCAGTGGCATTTAGATTGAAACTTCCCACTTCCTTGAAAATACCTGCGACCTTTCATTGTTCACTTCTAAAGAAAGTCGCTGCTCCCAGCAAGTTTAATCGGTCCCTCTCTAACAGGCCCAGGCCTCTGATGGTGAACGGGGACCACGAATATGTTATTGAAGGAATCCTTGATTCTAGGAGGGTTCAGGGTCAAGTCCAATTCCTCGTTCATTGGAAGGGTTACGGCCCTGAGGAGAGATCTTGGATACCGCAGAGACGTCTGCACGCTGGAAGACTCATTAAGGAATTTTTTTAGGAAGTTTCCCACTAAACCTGGATGTCGGGGTTCCTTAACCCCTCCTCAAGGGGGGGGTACTGTCACGAGCCGCGGCGGTACTCACAGCCGCCGCGGCTCGCTTCCTACCTGCTCCAGTGTCCCGGCCGTCACCATGACGACCGGGACGTCACTTCCCCTTCCTACCCGGCCGTTGCCAAGGCAACGGCCGGACGCCTGTTACATAGCGCTGCGTCCCGGCGCTGTTGGAAGCCGGGCGCATGCGCAAAAGTGGACACAGCCTGTGGGCTAATTAGGGGAATAGTTACAGGCATTAGCCTGCATCTGGGTGCACCTATCAGGGATTAGCCCTGATTGGTCTGGTACTATGTTCTCGTTAAGTCTGCAGGGGTGCATGTAAGTTTTGATTGGGCCAACTATGTATTTAAGGCAATGAGGTCTGCTGCCTCATTGCCGGTTATAGCGTTCTGTCCTCAGTCCTGCTGCCTGCTTGTGCTATCCATTTAGGTTCCTGTTACCTTAGATTTGACCACCCGTGTTTGACCCCTGCTTGTTATTGGACCTTTGACCCTTCTCTTCTGACCCTGACCTTTTGCCTGGAATTCGGATTTCGCTTCTCTGCCTGTGAGTTTGACCCTTTTGCTTGCCCTTGGATATTGCTTCTGTGCCTGTGACCTTTGGACATTGGATTCCTCTTTTACTACAGTTCACCAATCACTCCACTTCTGGGAAACTCCTTTAAGTCAGTATACGCTACTCGACCCTCAGTCGGCCTGCAGCCCAGTCTGTCCCCACCACTAGGGGCTCCAGCGAACACCTGGCCTTCTGAGTAGTTCCCGAGTTTCACTGTACTGACTTGGGAGTTCCTAACACATCATTGAGACACGAGGCACACAATATCTCATTCTGCATTGATATAACTAGCTCCTAATGAAATGGTAGACTGCCTTCTCATGACAATTGGATCTCACCATAAAGTGGCTGCTTCCACTGTGTGTAGCTAACTGGCCTATTTGTCACACAAATTAAAACATGCAAAATAAAAAAAATGAAAACCACAAAAAGACTTACCGGTACATCATCCCATTGCTGGCTCTTCAAAAGTTCATAGGATGGCTCTGATAAATCAAGTTTAGGGGCTGTGAAGCCAGGAATGGAATTGTGTAGATAGAACCCAAATGTCATCAGCCAGCTGTTAACATCTACAAGAGCACATAAACTGTGTCACTCTCCGGGACAAAATGTACACATATATTTATAAAAATACTCCATCAAAATATAAAATAAAACACCCATTAGCAAATATATAATTATATACACACACACACACACACACACACACACACACACATACATACTATATACCCATACACACACACACACACACACACACACACGCATAGTAAAGCACTAGCTAGATAAGGGTGAATGTGTCTTTAAAACAAGCTTAAGGCTCATATAACAAACACTATGTTTGCTTGTCCCAATGCACTTTTTTCAAATTTGTATAGAAAATCTATTTTGGACATAGTGCTAATTAGTTATCTAGTATGATTGTACACATGTCACTTTCTCTGTATACCGTATTAGGAACACAAACATATCCATGTCATCTCTTTGACAAGACAATCTACTTTTGGACTCATCATAGGGAATACTAAATTGGCGTTTCCTACAGACAGGGTACAAGTAGAGGCTCAGGTGGCTGCAGACTCGTCTCTGCATTTCCCATCCATCCAAGGTTAAATAACCTGTGATAAACCTCTAGTCAAAGAAATAGGGGATCTGCTTGTTTCCAATACACCTTTTGTCAAGAGGAGGTCATCTCATTTCTATGGTTAATAGAGAGCACTTTCCCCACTGCCATGTAAATTACAGAAATTCTTCAGGACGGTAAAATTCCAGAAAAGCTTACTGCCAAGTCTGTGAGAAATGCTCATTTATACAACATTTCATTCAATTATCCTCCCTTCACAGCAGTACACAAAAAAGGTAAAATCACTCATGGAAGTAACAAAGCACAGCATAACTTGTGAAGGGAAAAAAGCGAAATGACAGTTATTTCTATTAGATTTGTTTTATCACATGGATCAAGGCAAGTTAACAGATGAGACCAAGCCAGGACTCTTATGACCACTGGTGCGTCTCCTTGCTGGAATCAGAAAGGGACCTGACTGCAAACTAATGAACTAAAAGCACCCAGGTAGGGTGGACAAACCAATCACCCACCGCTCCTCTCCCCAGAGTCTGACTGTCATTGACCAGGACTCCATTGTGCTGACAGCTGTATAACGCTGTGGAGTGGGTGTGCGACTACACAGACCAAAAAGAAGCCGCATTTAGCAAGGCTTCTTATTGGTCCACCCTCTCACACCCATTTCACCAGCCAAACTGAAAACAATGTAGATACTAGACCAGTGTTGGCTAACCTGTGACACTCCAGGTGTTGTGAAACTACAAATCCCAGCATGTTTTGCCAATATATAGCAGCTTATTGCTGGAAGGGTATGCTGGGACTTGTAGTTTCACAACACCTGGAGAGTCACAGGTTAGCCCCTGTACTAGACTACAGAATGGGAGGAGCCCCAGGAAAAACTTTTCCAGCTTGCCGTCCCGGGGCTTCACTAAGGGGCAGCAGCAGGTAAGTGATCATTTGCTGAGTAAGTCAGAGACGCAGACTTGTAAAAGAGTGTTAACCTCAATGGCCCTTAATACCTGCTTACATTAATTTAACACAAACGTCTAGGCTTAGTGTTATCTGTGCAGTTCTCCTATAACATGCAATCCTGTTGTTACTGCATTTGGGTTGTTAATATTATAGTAACCCAATGCTAAACCCAAGTATGCTGAGAGGAGGTTAATAACATTATACAAGACGGTACAACACAATACTCAATTTATATTTAACATTTCAGGATTATCCGCAGACACATGGCAGCCGTTCCCTAGAAATTTAGACGAGAAGCCTCATACATCATTTAAATAGTTGCCTGGAGCAAACTGTCTAAGAGGTTAGATTTGTGCAATAAAATGCCAACAAACTAGGTGTCATTAATCTAGAAGACACCTAAGCCTTATTTGTCTAGGGGAAATATATAAGTGCTAATTACAGGTTACAGTGCCCTATACCATACAGCCATCTTTTATTATGGTAAAGTCCTGCAGCATGGTGTGCTGAAAGATCAGGATTCATTGGCCGGCAGTACCCAACTGATATTGTAAAATACCTCAATAAATACTGAAATGGCTGAGGTTCTATTACCAGTGATTTATGTCATTCTGTAAAATCAATTATTTATTTCCCTTGGATTTAGATATCTCATTATAAGAAATAGCTCCCACAAAGGAAACTTGTCTTCGTGCACAAGAGCCACCATCTATAAACTAACATAAGCGTTTGGTCAGCAGCGTAGGAACTAGGGAATATGGGCCCAGGTGCAAAAATAAATAGATAATAAACAACAGACAAGCAGGTAGAGAATATATTTTTTTATCTTGTTTATTTAATCTTGTCAGGTGACTCAATGACCTGGACATGACATTAAGGGAAACATGTCAATATTCAGTGCACTCTGCTGTGATTGGCTGGGCACTTCAGCATCCTGAACTGTCTGCCACGGCAGAGCTTTGATCTTTTCTATTTAGCTATAAGAGAAAGCAGAAGGCTGCCCCTAGTGTAAGTAAAAATAATTTTTTCACAAAGTCTGAATACGTAACTTGTAAAATAAAGCACATAAACATAAAAATATAAATGTGTTTCAGATTATAGCAATCTGTATATTATAACTATAGAATTTGTATTACCTGTGTAATCCTTGATATCGTAGAGTTTACTGACAGGGTTATTGTTTTTGAACATGTATAAATTAAATGGTGCTGGGTCCTTGCCAATCTTCTTCCATATCTCAATATCTGGAGTAGTCCAGCGTCCAGCCAATATGTCATAATCTCTTTGCCCAAAGTGGACTAGCTTAGTGAGTGGATCATACAAACCTCCATGGTATCCAATCACTAGCTGGAAGTCAGGGTTAGAGTCAAAATAGATCTCTCCAAAAGCTGTGTACTGGATATGTTTAAGCATGAGACCGTTACTGCTGAAAACTGCTAGAGGTGTTCCATTATTGTCTGAGGCAATGTAAAATTCTTCACCACTACTTATCTCCATTGCAAATAGGTGTCCTTGGAGGTCATAATAAAGACAGGTGATCTCCGAGCTAGAATGATTATATACATGAGTTATCCTAGAGGGATAATTAAGATCGGCATAAAAAAATTGCAGGTGTTTTCCAAGGCTGGTCTTGCTAGATATTCTCCGACCAAGACCATCGTATCGGTATATTACAGTCCACCCACTGCCTTTGCTGTAAACTCTGGTGAGAAGGCCCTTGGAGCTATATTCGAAGATCTCAGTCCCTCTCTGACGCAGGAAGCCATCTTCATCTAATCGATACTGGACATCACCAAGACGTGTTATCCGGTCTCTCAGATCATAACGTAGAGGAGTTAGTCTTCCACTGTTACTGGGGTTCAGCAAATGGAGGTTACCATTCAGATCATAATTATATCTCCACATAATTTTTTCATTCAGCAGAACAGTCTGAAGCTGTCCGTCTCCATCATATTCATAAGCATATTTAGTGGTGTTGGCAAAAGGCCCGATTTTAATTTCCCGTTTTGTAACTCTCCCCATACTGTCATACTGTATAGTAAGTCTATACATTTCTGACCTCAGGACATCATATCGTACTTCTCTAACTCGCCCATGGGCATCAAAGTGCTTCGTGTAAGTCATCACAGCTGTTGAAATGACCTTGATAACTTCATAATGGAGAACACCAAACTTTCCAAATTGATCCATTTTCCCGGATATATCATCAAACTGATATAATTCTATGGGCAATGGGGTTTCATTGATCACGCCCTGCATACTTGTAACTCTGAAGTTATTGTCATAACTGTAGTCAAACCTTGCATTCACCATACCATCTTCACTGAAGCGGAATATCTGGCGATCAATCAAGGGGCCGATCTGCCGATACCGAATAGTGCAAATGAATCCGTCTCCTTGAAGGTTAACCGTTTTCAGAACCCCTGCGGTCTCGTCATACGTAAAGCTAACTCTTGTGCTATCGTAAAGAACTTCTGAGACTTTTGTTTGTCTCTTGTATTTATACAGAACTCGACGACCTGTTCCCAGGAAAGCTGTTTGCAAGAGCTGGCCTTCTTCATTGTAATCCATTATAACGGAAGCATTGCTTTCTGGGGGATTGTATATGTTTCGGTAATAACCAATGGAACGGATCGTTTGCATTGTATGTCTAGCAACACTGGGCATCGTGATGGCGGAAAGCCTGTCCAATAAATCATATTCAAAAATGTACTGCCGTTGACTGTGAAGCAGCAAGACCATTGTCTGAAAAAAAGAAATAATAATCTCCATGATGAATTAAATAAACATTCAGAATAATAAGTACTGATTTTGTGCAAAATATCATTAAGCTTTTCACTCGAGAAAATAATTCTCTCTTTTAATTGAATCATCCTTGACCCTACATGTTGTTTGCAATTCTCAGCTTAATTTAGTGGATATTTTATTGTATCATTTCCTGCAATTAGTAGCAAGAGATTTATAATGTGTTGGTTGTTTTGATTGTGCCATTATTTTGTCAAGCACAAACAGCCAAGAAGCAGATTGTCAATGGTTATGGGCAAGTCACATGTAATAACCGAGACAGAAGTGCTGCTGCTGATTGTGCCAGTATTTCAACAGGATGTAGAGAACGTAGTGACTGTTTAATTAGATCTAACTATATTCACATATATTTCCACAATGGTGGCCCGACTTACCAAACCTACCTTTAATAAGTCTTTTCAGTGTGATTGGACAAGGATCACTCACCCATAATGTAATTATTTACTAGAAACACTGCTTTATAGACATGTAATAAGGCCCATTCAAGCACACTTCATTCACCCTCCTTACCCTCCTGCCACAGACCGCACGCCAAGCACTATAATGGCATCTATTGACCAGAAGCAGGTTGCAGCTGTTTTTTAAATCCAAAACTGCATTTCACGCTGACACGAGACAGAGACAGAACTATATCCCCTCTGTTCTTACACTCATCGGGCATTTAAGTTCAAGTATAGTTTTGCGTTTTTTGGTGCCATCACGGAGACACACTGACATGTGCTGCTGAATTTTTGTGCCATTTGGAGCACATCAGCTAGTTCACTTCTACCAACGGGTGTGTTTGGCGCATTTTGTTATTTTAATCGTGCGGCTTTTGCACAGCACGGGGAATTATGTTAAGTTGTGACAGATTGCAGAGTTATGGAATCACAAGGACATAGACTATGTATGCTAATGGTTGTAGATAGAATGGGAAAGCTGGTTACCAAAAATATGCTGTAGAGCTAAAGCATTACTTTATATTGCATTCTGCATGAAAAAAAGCCAGTTTGTTGTTTACTCTATATTCCCTAAATGGCTTTGCAAAAGTCTACTTAAAGTCAAATACTATTAGCATGGCAAATGGGGATACTTTAATTTCATTTTTTCCACTTAGCCAGGCATATTTTTCTCTGCTGTGCTCCACAAAAAAAGCCCTTCAAGAACAAGCCTGTATAATTTTGATATATAAAACAAGAAGAATGTAAAATTGCTCTGGGTGTTCTACAATTGTGGCATAAAGTACACATGAAGTAAAAGTTTAATAATACTGATATTAGCACTCACACGTACATTAGGCAAGTCGTTATTTTATTTAACTGTACAAAAAAAGAACAATAAATAAAATCACCCTTGCGTTGCTCATTCTACTTAAATACAACTAAGCAGTACCTCCCACCTCTCCTTTGCTGACCTGTTTTCCAAGAGGATCGAAAGATTGCTGTGATTATTTCTAAAGATGCAAATTAATAATACATAACTAGCAAATGTACTAAAGCTTCTCAAATGTGAAAGTGGTATTGTTGCCCAGAGCAACCACTCAGATTTTAGCTATCATTTACCTAATACATTCTAGAACATGAGTTAGAATCTGATTGGTTGCTCTGGGACAAAACTCAACTTTTACTTTCTAGAAACTATAGTAGATCTAGCCACAGGTCTGCAAGGAAACATTAATTAGAAAAATGACAACCGACATTGTTGTGGTCTGAAAGTGTGCCTGTCAACTACACACAAAGGGCCTGAATCATTAAGTCACGTATATTTTGCGTAAAATCACTCTGCGCATGCATAGAAACAGACCATAGAATGCAACAACATCCAATTCATCAGCCTAAAATTTCAGGGGTGGAACGGGGGAGGGGACTGGGCATATACACACAGTCCATGTACAGTAAGGGCGTGTCAAGCTTGAGCGCACACAGCAGCGGCTGATTCAAGCTTTGGGCATCTCTCAGGTACGTGTTTATCTGTCGTATCACTAGCACCAGCTACAGGTCTGGTGTAAGTGCAGATTACTAGTGATGATGGCTATGCTAGAACATGTGTTTGCAATCAGGAGCAACTGGAACATTTAATGTATGTACTGTTATATTTATAACACCCTGATAAATGTATTATATGGGAAAATAAATGAAAAATAAACAACTTTAAAAAATAAAAAATATGTTTTGTCATCAATTACTATATTATTAACAGGTGACATTAATTGAATAGTTTCTTTTTTTCCTATGCATTCTTTTGTGACTTAATATTTCTGATACATATTGGATGTATCCTGCAGTGTCTTGTCTGCTAGAACAGAGCGGGTCTAGACCCGTATTCATCAACAGACGCATCATTACATCCACATTCATTGAATATGGATATGCTTATGTCAGTTTTTAGGTGACATGTACACTTTAAACTGAAGAGCAATACTGGCTACATTGATGGAACACTCACCTTTTCTAGGTAAGTGTAGCTCCAGGTCTTGCCATCTGCAAAAGACCTCGATACAATCCTGCCCTGCCCATCATAATCCACTTTCTCACTAGTGGTCCCACGCTGAATGCTGGCAATTTGGCCTGTGGATGAGTAGGTGACATTGACGGCCATGAAGTTAGTGCCTGGGAGCCATAGAGTGGGATGACCAGCACTATCATAGGTAATTTTCAGGGTAAATTTTCGATGGTCATCATAGATCTTTTCTGTCTTCATGGTTCGATCATAGTCCACTGAAAGGAGGTTTCTGCCATTTACCTTTTAGAAAGCAAACAAGAAAATTCAATAAATCAAACAGCTGAAGCACCCGGCAGTTATTACTTCACAAACTACCAGCTTTTTGTTTAGACACCATTTACGATGATTGATTTTCTTTGCCAGTAAATTAATTTAGCGACTATTTGGTATAAGTGTAAGGCATTAGACTAACTGCTGTTTTAAAAGGTTTCATTAAGCACAGAGACAGCCTGGCATTTATTCAACCTCTTCTAAATTGAGGTCTTTGGAATTTAGTCATCTGTTAAAAAAAAAAAAAAGTCACGCGTATTAATTGAAAAGTTTCATAAGCACCTGTCTCTTGAACACAGGTATTGCAGTGAACATGTCCACTAGCATGCAGGATGACCATTATTCAGGCAGCTGTGAATGTCTAACTTTATTGTCAGCAATGACAGGGGACAGAGATAAACTATCTCTAGTGTCTAGAAATGTGTAGATTGAAATATAACTTGTCACATATATTGATGCTGTAATATTACTAAAATATTGTGATTTACAATTAAGCGTTTTTCCATTTTTTTATTTCTTTGAAAAGCACTTTGAACGTTTATGGGCTGATTTGGTGTAAGAAGAAACTCAAGTAACTGGGTGTAAAATTTGCACCTGGAAAAACCGTTTAGTGTTGTAAGGGTGAATGTAAAATGTACAACCTGATTTTGAATTGTATGGGGGTGCTGCTTAGCTAACTCTACAAAATAGAGCTCTCCAGTGTGTACATACAGCATGCAAGCGGTGGTAATCGTATTACCGATGATGAAAAATGCGACAGCCTTTACTCCTACAAAAAAAATCTGTGTTTTCACAAAAATGAATAGAATATATAGAGACATACCTGAAAACCGAGGCTCCAGATCTCCGATGGACGCGGCATGCTGACAGGCAGTCATTCCGAAGACACAGGACTCCGGAACTTCAGCTTGACAACAGCGCGACTCTGGACCCCGCAGGTTAAGTGTTTAAACTCTTAGCCTGCGGGGTCCAGACATTGCAGCTTTAAATTAACATTGACCAAAGTCGCGCTGACGTCAACCTGAATTGCTGGAGTCCTGTTTGTTCGGAATGACTGCCTGTCAGCATGCCGCTTCCATCGGAGATCTGGAGCTTCGGTTTTCAGGTAAGTCTATATATATATATATATATATATATATATATATATATATATATATATATATATATATTCTCTTCCTTTTGTGACAAGTCGGATTTTTTTAGTAGGAGTAAAGGCTGTCGGATTTTTCATCATCAATAATACGCACCCAACCCCATGCAAGAGCATGCAGTATTTGTTCTGCACACACAAAAAAAATGTTTGCATTTGCACCCCTTACAGTACAACATTATTTTATGCAAATTCTGATCCTGCCAAAACATGCACCCAACTCAGCACCATAATGTATGGCTTTGTTTGTCATTTATTTGTAATATGGAGTTTAATGGTTATATTAATCTTGCAAGGTCCACATAAAAAATGAATTTATATAAAAAAGTCAAGCTATGTTGCACTAAAAGTCCATTTGAACCAGTAAGCCAGTTACTATACAATCTAGATTCCACAATAGAATCTCTACCAAGAGAGGAAACCAATTGTAGTCTCCTTAACCAACGAAAAACCTACTTGTTAAAAAATAAAGTGTAAAAACATAATTAGAAAAGAAAAAAATGGAAAAATATGTAAAGGAAAAAAAAAAGAAAAAAAAAAAGAGAATATCAGCATCATTATAGTCCGAAAATAAAAATAAAAACAAAATAATGTCCAGTTAACAAAGTCACTCTAAATTGACTCTATTAGACCAAGAAATATAACTATTCACAATAAAAGTTAGACTGTCACTGAGATGCGAACACCAACGGATATGAGGGGATTAAAGCATACTGGAGTCAGCCATTTTGAAAGCTGAACCAATATTGAGCCTATCAATTTACTAAGAATTATGGATATCATAAAAGCATGAGGCGCTCTGTGCCTCATGCCTCAGTGCTACCCCTAGTTCCTAGTGAATTGCTAGGCTATACTCTCATGACTTGCTGAGCCCACAAAATAAATGCATCCAGAGCTTGCAATACAGGTGATAGGTACACTAGGTATTGGAGCATGTTAATGCCACAGCATGATGTGATATCCCTGTGTGACTAGATTATGAATCCTGAGCTGTGACCCACATGTAAGAGAAATTGTTCAAAAGAATGAAGCTTGTCACCAGTAAATATGTTCTAATCATACTTGCCGACTCTCCTGGGATGTCCAGACAAATCCCGAAATAATGGGAGAGGTCCTGGGCTCTTGACAGAGTCTTTCAATCCCCCAGCCAGAATGAGACATGGTGGGCATAACACAACGTGTGTGATGGTGTGTAGTGCGTCATCACACTGCAGTTCAAAGTATAATGATGCAAACTGACTCATTGTGTCGTAGTGGGCAGAGCATGATGACATGAATTGCATCATTAAGTCCCACCTGACTTCACAAGCTACCCTCCTTATCTCCTAGAGGAGATCTCAGAAAAGTAGGCAAGCATGGTTTTAATTAGAGATGGGCGGGTCCGGTTCCCCGAGAACCGAACCCACCCGAACTTTGGGTATCCGAGTACCGAGCTGAGTAGCTCGGTACTCTCCCGCCCGCTCCGAATCCAAATCGAGGCCGAACGTCATCGTGACTTCGTCGGATCTTGTGGCTCGGTTCTCGCGATATTTCAAGATTATAAATACACGCCTCCACAGCAATCCATTGCCATTTGACAGAGGGAGAGAGCAGGGTGTAGTCACAGGCTGATTAGAGCAGGGACAGAGAATCCAATATTCTTATTCCAATTGCTGTAACAAAAATCGCTAGAGAAGAGAGGAGGATAGAGGTTGTTTTTTCTTTTTTAATATTTGGCACTCCCCAGTGCTTTTGGGGTGTCCCCCATAATTGTGCATAAATATTTCTGGCTGTCAAAAGTCATATCTGTCAGCAGTATATACCAAATAATTTTTAGCATTTCCCAGTGCTTTTGGGGTGTCCCCCATAATTGTGCATAAATATTTCTGGCTGTGAAAAGTCATATCTGTCAGCAGTATCTACCAAATAATTTTTAGCACTCCCCAGTGCTTTTGGGGTGTCCCCCATAATTGTGCATAAATATTTCTGGCTGTCAAAAGTCATATCTGTCAGCAGTATATACCAAATAATTTTTAGCATTTCCCAGTGCTTTTGGGGTGTCCCCCATAATTGTGCATAAATATTTCTGGCTGTGAAAAGTCATATCTGTCAGCAGTATCTACCAAATAATTTTTAGCACTCCCCAGTGCTTTTGGGGTGTCCCCCATAATTGTGCATAAATATTTCTGGCTGTCAAAAGTCATATCTGTCAGCAGTATCTACCAAATAATTTTTAGCACTCCCCAGTGCTTTGCGCTCAGAATGGATTCAAAGCAGTCCACATATGATCAGAATGAGCAACCAGGTTCTGTCACCAGTCCTGATGTTAGTGTTCCCAGTACGTCATCTGGGCAAGGCGATGTCAAACTACACAGTGTTTCTAAATCAGTCCAAAAAACAAAAACCCAACAAAAATTTACTTGAAGTGAAAAAGAAGTGTTACTGAGCAAAAGTTAAGTGCCGATAAAAAAAAAAAATTGCCAACATGCCATTCTACACACGCAGTGGCAAAGAGAGAATGAGGCCTTCACCTTTGGCTATTAGTGGCAGATCCCAAAAAGTTACCGAGCCTACAATTGGTGCACAACTACTGTTACGCGTCAAAGCCGAGCTGCAAGATAACAGTAAGGCATTAGAGGATAATGTTTGCTCTGATTCACAAATGACACCAATCCCTGTGGAGAGTCCATCCAACAGTGGGATGTCTAATCGTGAGCATTCTGTTAGTGTACCCATAAAGAAGGGCCCTTTCAGCAGTTCCGCTGATGTGTGCCTGAACAGCCCGAGTGCAGCCGGTGATACACAAATTGAGGATGCCACTTTGGAAATAGAATAGGATGAGGGGGAGATTTGTGGAGGTGATGAGGACGCTAATAAGAATGTTGATGATTATGATGCAGACAGATACCAAATTGCCTTTCTCAATTTCTATTTATATTCTAGATTATATAACGGCTGAATAGTTTTCTATTTTACTCCTAGTGGAGAGGGGATCTGATGCAGACAGATACCAAACTGCCTTTGTCCATTTCTTTGTATATTCGAATTTCTAGTTCTACAGTCTATGCAGGCTGGGCTTTTTTCTATTTTACTACAAGTGGATGGGGAAGAGGGGTCTGATGCAGACAGATACCAAACTGCCTTTGTCCATTTCTTTGTATATTCAAATTTTTAGTTCCACAGTCTGTGGAGGCTGTTTTGTTTATATTGAACTAAAAGTGGAGGGCGGGGGGGGGGGGGGCATAGATAGCCACCAAACTACCGTGGTCCATTTAATTTTACTTTCTAGTTCCACAGTCTGTGCAGGCTGCTTTGTTTATATTGAACTACAAGTGGAGGGCGGGGGGGGGGGCATATTTTTTTTCATAATTTATTAGCTTTAGAATTACCTCACTTATCTAAGAAACTGGTGGAGCACTAAATTAGGTTATTTTAGACCAAAAAAATTGTATTTTTTTCAAAAATAGCAAAGCAAAACCAAAACCAAAACACGCAAGGGCGGTTTTGCAAAACCAAAACCAAAACCAAAACACGCAAGGGCGGTTTTGCAAAACCAAAACACGAAGGTAATCCAGATCCAAAACTGAATACAAAACCAAAACACGGGGGTCAGTGACCATCTCTAGTTTTAATGCCACGCTATAAACTTTATTTTCTTGCCAGTGTATTGTGGAACTGCTCAAGCTCTTAATATCTATTATAGTTTGGTAAGACTAAGCTGTTATGAATTTAATTGTTAGTTTTACAGTTTGCACTATAATTAATTAGTTTCGTCTGGCATTAAAATTTCGCACTGAATTTTTTTGTTTGCATCACAGTTACACATTTTAAAATATTAAATGTAAATTTTATTACAGTGAATGAAAACTATGCATATAATTTGTGTTTGACTGGGGTATTATTATTATTATTACTATTATTATTATTGCAGATTTATAAGATTTCACAGAGCCATAAAATGAGGAAAACAGGACATACATAAAACAGGGACATACAAGGTAGTCAAAATAAATGCAGACAGGAAACAAAGGATAGGGAGGGCAATGCTTATAAGATAGCTTATATACTAACTGAAAGAGGGCACAGTTGAAACAAGAACAACAAGTGTGGATCAGAGTGGAGATTGGGGCAGTTGTGAGGGTGCATTAGTGTGCATAGTATTGGTGGAAGTAGGGTAATCTCGAAGGCTGGGTACACACTACATAAAATTTCTCCCAATGCGATATCGTTAACAAGTTTACCAACGACTTAAAGTCCGGATCAGCAGCCGATTCATCCGTACACACTATACACGTTTTACAAGATTTACCTTCAGATCTGTGCTCTTCATCTGTCCTAACCATCTGCTGAAAAGATTGTGACTGGATGTGAGTGCATACACACTGCAGAATGTGCCAGACATCGGTCCATCATTTATAGAGATTTTTAGTCCATTTATAAAAGCAAACGATATGATGTGCTTTGGAACAATAAAACTTGATTGTTGCAGCGTACACACTAATGCGATATTGGACCTAATGGTCGTTTATCATGTTACTGGCACAAGAATTGGGTGAAAAACCTATAGTGTGTAGCCTAAGAAAGAAATAGGTTTCCAGAGAGTTTTTAAAGATCTGCAGTGTGTAACAGTCTGATTGGACGTGGTATGGAATTCCATCAGGGTAAGTAACGCCACTGGAGAAGTCTTGTAGGCGGGAGAGAGAGGTGATTACCAAAGATGAAGTAGATCTAAGAGGGCAAGAGGAAGAGTATTTTGATATGACATTTCAGTATGCATCAAGGTGTGGTGTTGATGAGGCATTTCTAAAAAAGGGGGAGTAATTTTAGTTGGATTCTGGAGGACACAGGAGTCAGTGTAAGGATCTGCAAAGTGGAACAGCAGTTTTAGAGAGTTACAGAGGAAATCAGTCATGCATTTAAGATGAACTGAAGTTGGAATAGATTGGTGAGGGGAATGCCAGATAGCAGTAGGTTGCAGTCATCAAGGCAGGGGCGATGAGAGAATGGAAAAGAGTTTGGGTATCATTTTGGGTAAGAAAACGGCATATTCATAAGGTGAAGGTGACATAACTGGGAGAGAGACTGGATATGTGCAATGAATCAGATGGTGGAGTCAAGCATGACACCAAGGCAGGGAGAATTGGGAGAATTAAAAAAAAATGTAATGTAATTAATGGTGATGGAGAATTGATGGGTGTTATTAACTTAGAGGAGGGGAGATAATCTCTGTTTTGTACATGATGAGTTTTAGGTAGCATCGGGACATCCATGTGGAAATAGCAGAGAGACTGTTTGCTACACCAGAAAGTACAGAAGGGGCAAGGTCAGGGGAGGAGAGGTAGATTTGGGTGTCATCAGCATAGAGGTGGTACTGGAGGCCAAATTAGCCAATTACTTTCCCAAGAGAAGAGGTGTGAAAAGCAGAGAACCAAGAGCAGAGCCTTGTGGGACCGCAACAGATAGTTGGATTGAAGGGAAGTATGTGCCAGAGGTAGAGACACTTAAGAACTAGTTCAATAAGTAGGAAGTAAACCAGGAAAGAACTGTGTCACTGAGGTCAATGAAGCAAAGGGTGTTCAGGAGAAGAAGGTGATCAACGGCTTTGAAAACAGCAGAGAGGTGTAGGAGGATTACTATGGAGAAATTACCCTTAGACTGCTTTAAGTAGATCATTGATCACTTTTGTGAGTGCAATTACAGTGGAGTATTGGGGATAAAAGCCTGATTGCAGACATTCGAGAATGGAATGAGAGGAAAGAAAGTGAGAAAGGCAGTTTTACACAAGTCACTCAGGAAATTTGGAGGCAAAGGGGAGTAGAGAATATGGTTTCTTCAGAATTGGTGAAATGAGCAGGTGTTTGGAGGAGAATGGAAATGTGCCAGTGGACAGAGATAGGTTGAAGAGGGGAGCTAGAGGTGGGCATGCAGTGGGGATGATGGAGCAGAGAACTTGGGAGGGAATTGGATTGAGGGGGCAGGTTGTAGGGTGAGAGACTGAATTGAGTGTTGAGACTTTGTCTTCAATTATAGGAAAGAATGAACTAAGGGTTGATTGGGGTGGATGGCATTTGCAGGATTTGGCACGAGGAAATTTCTTGTCGAACGGTGTCAATTTTGTCTTTGTAGGTGGCACAACCACAGTTCTGAGGTAGGAAGGGGAAGAGGTGCAGGTGGGCAGAGAAGAATGTTGAAGGTGGGATATACAGGTCTCACCATTTAATACAGTTACAAGGGCCAACTTCTGAGATGAAAAGAATACAATGCTTCTACTGAGAGTCATGAAAACACTCTCCCCACGCTGTGAGCTCACATTATGATCGGTTCCACTGGTTCCTGGCTTTAGATAATGGCAAAGGTTCTTTGATCACAGGATAATCATGCCATCAGAGGCTTAGGTTCTATTTATCCTTTTATAAATTATACGTTATGATAACATTAAAGAGACATCATTTTATCAGAGCACATAAAAAGCATGTGATAGACACTACACATTTTGTGTTTAGGTAATATACTTACTCTGAGCTTCCGGCCAAACACATTAACTTTTCCCTGAACTTGTTCTTTTCGGAACCTCCACTCTACCAGGTTGTGCCCATTCTCTCCTGGAAGAGTCATATTTCTTTTTGTCATAGTTGGATTAGCGGGACCAGCTAGAATATGGGGCTCTGTCTGGAAGTGAAAATCCATTCCGTTACCATAGATAATTCTGACGGAACCATCATAGCCAACTTGGTAGCTGTTTCTCAGCTGATCTGGGAACCAAAACAAAAAATAACTACTAAAAAACAGCATCATTTATGAAGACAGCAACATTTTTCACATACAAATAAACTCAAAGTATCAAAGATCCATTTGCTAAGGCAAAACATAACTCATATTTTGAGAATCTCCCTACCTTAGAGAACAGTTTATGTTCATATAGAATACACATGACTCATTCAGAAACTCTGCTTACAAAATGAAAATTCTAGGTTTCTAAGTAAACTATGTCTTTCACTTCTTAACTTGTTAAAAACCCATCTAGATCACTAATCAGGTCACAATCCTAACAGTAAGAACTTCTGCAATTACTTTCTCTTTTAAAAGTGCGACATGTACATACCTTGGACCATTGTATAGAAGGAATCAATTGAAGATAAATTGGAGGTAATGCTGACATCTTCCTCTCTGCTAGATGACTCTATATCCACTGTGATGGCCTTGTCCATTTCACCATGGAGATTTGTTACAACACCGGTTGGGAAAGTTACATTGGTAAGACGACCTTCACTGTTGTAGCTACAACCAAGAATTTCAGAAATTCAATATTTATGTCTGGTAGATCGCATTCCATGAATCAATGACTTGAAACTGGAGTCCAATATGTTTTGCACAGAAAGAAAATATTAAGTGCAATGTCTCAATTTGTAGTTTTATTTTAACTATCTGAAAGCATTTGTGTAGTTATATGTACTTTTTATTTTTTTACTTCACTGAGAATTATGTACATATTGGAGAAACATTAAAATGCACTGAAAAATATATATATTTGTTGTTTAAAGCAACATAAATCCCTCTGGTATACAGTGGATAGATAAATTGTGATGTTCGTTGTTCCTGCATTTACTTTTTTCTTCAAGCTGCTATAAATTATTTTGACAGATTGCCAAGTGCCAGGTTACTACCCTGACAACCACAGTCACGTGACATCTGATGTAGTAAGCAGTGAGCAGAAATGCCCCTCTTGTCATGATGTTCGCTCACAATAAAATCCTTCCCCCACCCCTCTTCCCCTACCATCATGTATATTAATTGATGGGTTGCTCTGACTCAGAGATCAGATGACCCTTTCCTCAAGAATGAGCTTAAGTGCTAAAACGCAAGTGCGTCCTAGCTGAGAGACTGTGCCTTGTAGTGACATCCGCACCAATCTCCTCCACAGAAAGATTCTGCAAAGGGAAGACTGAGTTATAGGAACACATAATAGAAAAATGACTTCAATATCATGATGAACAGTTACAATGCTGCTGTTTAAAAAAATAAAAACAAACCACAAGTAGCTTCAATTGTGTCTATGAATTAATATTCTTGATTTAGATTCATAGTATCCTTCCGTATTTCTAGTAAACAAACTCGTTTGTTTGTGACTGCTCTCTCAGATTTTCAGATCTGTGGACTTGGCCACAGGTGTTCTAAACTTGGCAAGTGGACTTTGTTATACTATTATACAAGCTAGAAATATTCCTGTAACAGATATTCCTGTATACATTATACATGTATAGTTTTCATTTACAGTACACAAAAGAAAAAATACCTTTTTTTTAAAAGGAATACATATTTTTTATAAACATTTTATTGAAGACGTCACACGCCGGGCCATCGGGCTGCGAACCTGATCCACGGCAGACTTACATTCTCCTGCCGGCTGTCCGCTTTGTCCTGGGGGCGCCGCTAACTTGAACAAGCATGCGTAAACCCGTCCTATCTAAATCCTCTGCTGCTCTCCTATTGGCCAATCAAATTGGCTCCAAACTTTAAAAGGCACCTCCCCTGGATGTTTGGTGTTTAAGTTACCTTCCGGAGCTAGATGTGGCTCTTTTCTTGTGTGGTCCCTGCTTGTCTGCAAAGCTGACTCTCTACACTCTATTCCAGTAGGATAACCTACTTGTCTGCAAAGCTGACTCTCTACACTCCATTCTTGTGTGGTAATCGGCTTGTCCGCAGAGCTGACACTCTTTTCACTTCATTCCAGCTGTACCTGCTGACTACAGGACTGACACTTCCTAGTGTATCATCCCAGTGGTAACCTTTTCGTCTGCAGAGCTGACTACCTACTCCTCGCTTCACCTCCATTCCAGTGAAAACCTGCCAGCTTTAGGACTAACACTTCCTAGTGTATCTGCTGCCATCCCAGTGGTAACCAGATCGTCTGCACAGCTGACTATCAACTCTAAGCTTCCTTGCTTACCCTTCCGTCCTATCTCTCAAAGGGGTTTTTGCTCTGTATTCCTAGTAGGGGCCGCGACCCGCGGGTCAGACGCAGGAAAGGCCAAACCGCCTTGCGGCGGTCCCTGGTCATTAGAATCCGTGCCCTACTAGAGTAGCACTAATCTGGGCAAACCTTAGGATTCGTATTCTGATATTGTGACAGTTATCCAATAATTGCCCCACCGAAAGTAGACCCTCCGCCTCCAAGGGATTCCATCTTGTTCTCTCCCATCAAGCATTTTTATTTAGGTTAGTGGAAGAGAACACAGCATAATATTGTTCTAGGTGGCTCCCAGTAACAGGGTCTCAGCCCTATTACATAATGGGGAGGGTAAGAAAAAAAGCCAATTATAACTTTTTTGGTCTGTGTTCTCAATGTAATTAGTATTTGTTCTTATTGGGACAACTGAACAGAACAACTTCTCTGGTTCTGAATGCTATTTAAATCAGAGCCCATCTGACTCTAATTATACTACTGTATTTAACATGGACTCATATTTTAAATAGTGCAGCAAATATTTTATACTACAACATCAAAGTGTATATTCAGTGGGTTAAAGGATCAAATAATAGTATGTAACCTGATCTATGCTTACCTTGGACAAAGTATTTTATTAAAATATATTTAAAACAAAGAACTAACTGTCATGCTCACTATGCAAGGGAAAATCATATTTTTATTGACGAAACACGTTAGTTAAATTTATAACCTGTACCATTGGGCGGGTCCAATGAGCCGGCATTCGTTAATCTTTATTTGTGCACCTAAAACTACTGCATATGCGAAGAAAGGGACTGTTATAATACACAAGAGCTGTGCTGATTCAGCGTGTGGATTACTGTGGAGAGACCCTGATCGTGAACTATTTCTGGCTGTGTGGATAATATGAATAGGAGTCCTTCCCTGTGATCGGGTAAGATTACCCCAAATTGCTCTCAGGTTTAAAATTGACGTGTAATTTATGTTTCTGATCGAGTCCCATAGGACGTCAGCATTACAACAGGAAGCACATAAAGATTATCTATACAGATTTAACCCAAAGGTGAATTGGCCATTCACTGTGGAGTATATACCCATATTTTATGACAGCGCTATATAAGAGATCTGACACTGCGCAATTATTTGTTACTGTGTGTCTGAAGTACTGAGTTTTTATACTATTTAATACAAGATCCGCCTACTCTTTTGGAACACCTTCAACACCAGGATAATCATGACATGCACAATGTTGTAATTATAATCACCTGAGAAGAATTTTTTTTTTTTAATATCTGTTATTTATTCTCTGCATTTTTGTCAATAGATGTTTTAATAAACAGAATTTATTTACAGTAATATGGATTCCGCACTATTTATGCTGGCTAGTATTCCTCAATATCAATTTTCTAGTCCTATGACGCACCTTTCATTATATTCTTTTATTAAAATATGCACAGCAAAAGGGAACAATCAGCATTGTGCGAACATAAGTTGCAGCCAACAAACACAAAGGGGTATATTTACTAAACTGCAAGTTTTAAAAGTGGAGATGTTGCCTATAGCAACCAATCAGATTATAGTTATCAGTTATTTAGTACAGTCTACAAAATGACAGCTAGAATCTGATTGGTTGCTATAGTCAACATCCCCCCTTTTTAAAACCCGCAGTTTAGTAAATATAAATCAAAGTGTTAGCTATCTGGATTAATGGGGACAGTAAGATGCCTCACAGGTAACGTTACATGCTTTGCATCAAAACTGCCAATTGCAGGACCTCAATACATCCCAAGAGCATTTAATGTGATTAGAATATATAATAATAATATCACTGCTGCAATATCTGGCACACAAAGCCATCTCCATAAATGTACAAACTGGGCAGGAAAATAAACATTACCCTGGCTTAGATGGAAATCTGAATGCCATAAATGACATGTGGTTCTACCCTGCCTCGGCATTGTGTGCTTTTAATACCAATAAAAGAGCAATTTTCAGAATAGAAAGCAGCATGTATCCAATTTTCATTCTACAAAAGGTGCAGTATAATTATGGTAAGTACTGCTATTAATACAAAAATGGGGTAGACTAAGCAGGAACAAACATATGATGGCTGCTAAAATAATGGTTTAGGTCACCTCTACAGTCTACACAAACATGCTAAAGGGTGACCTAGCACCTGTACCAAACACGAAAGGGGAAGTCTGTTCTGAATACACATAAAATTATCATAACAATGTAGTAGAATGAGGTGCACTCAGCGCAGAGCTTTCCTTTCTTTTTGCACCATAAGTAATTGGGAGACTACTATATCTCCTATTTGGCCAACAGCTCTCTGTATCATAATATATAAATATATATCTATATCTATATCGTATATATATATATATTATATATATATATATATATATATATATATATATATATATATATATATACACACACACATTTGTGAATTGGGCCACATCACTTAGCGCCCAAGCTGTTTTTTCTTTTCGCACCTGTACCAATTCACAAGTAGTTTGTGTTTTCACAAATTGACGGTAAATCAGACATAATTCCCATTTCATACGACAGTAATGGGTCTGTCACCATTAATTAACATTTTCTGATTCAGTTGTATTTTCAATTAAAATACAAAGATCATGTTAACCATTTGTTTTTGAGACTTAAAGCACCTTGGCTCAAAACTGCTGATTCTGTCACACGTCTGCTTTCACTAAGACTCGCTTACAAACAGCAAAACATGCAAACTTGCACAGCTCATCTTTTCTTATGCAAGTACGCCCAGTTTTATGTCCAACACATTTCAAGGCCGACACCCACATCACACCCCAATAAACACCCCTATAAAATGGGGGATATCCAGGGACAAATGCAGATTTTCTAGAGGTGGGTTTCCAAATGCTTAACTACGAAGGGGGTGTGACCATACCATGGAGAGGACATGACCATCCAATCTAAGGGGTGAGTTAACTAGCACCAGCCCCACCTCCAGCCTCCTACATATTTTTTTTTGCCATGCTGTGTGCACCAATGTTTATTGCTTGTGGTTCACCATTTGTGTTGCCCTGCTTTGCAGTGGACATATTTTAAATGTTTTTTTGCCTTCTAGTTATTTTTCTTTCCTATATAATATCCATTATACCCTCCTACATACTGCAGCCATATCTCTCATTGCCCAGTCAAATCTGTCATTGCCATCCTTTTTGCACCCTTTCCTGTTTGACTGCTATAATAATTGCATTTTTCCTTGTCCCCACTAAATACTTTATGGCCAGCCCCCCTGTAACATATTTTTTGTATTGGGATGAAACCACTGCTCCACCCTGTGCACCCTCTTGGAAATTGTGCAAAGCGTTTTCGATATTGGAAGCATACCATTTTGAAAACATTCTAGACAACCTATAAGATTTGAGGATATACTATTTTGCAGATAGCATACATTTTTTAAGTTGTAAAATGTGCACTAAACTAAATAAATCAGACTGCCCTAGTGTCAAGAGCAGCCTTATTACAAGAGAGTCCCTATAGATGAATGCAATTAAACAGTGATAGTATTGCACTCAAGCTTACACTTACCTGAAAGAGTTAACAGGTTTGCAGACCCGGCCAATGATGTGAAGGGGAGGTTCTTGGGTTCTTTTATAGTGGGTCCCATTTCCTGGTTGCCTCATTCTGCTTTGCAAGATCCCACCCACCCACGCCTGGTATTGGTTGATAGTGTAGTCTGGTTTTCTTTTATTGAGACCTTTTACATTGCCTCGATAAGGCACAGTGGGGAGGAAGGCACTGAGATCAGTGGCTGATATATACAGCACTATCATGATTGGCCGCAGGTATCTGTCCCCTTCGATGCAACGGTAACTCCTGTCCCTTCAGTGAGGGAGGGCATGTGAAGGTGATGAAGGGCATACACAGTGAACTATTTATGACTTTATATAAATATGTCACTGTTATGGACTGGAGGAGCATAGTATAAACAAATCACTAGATCCTAACTTGTCATTGATTTTACTGTATTAATGTTTGTCTTTAAGGTAATCTGTAGCTTTGCATGAATTTCATGTATGTGCAGGTTTTCTGGTCACTGATTATGTAGTAGGTCAATGGCAGTGGTGACATTTCTAAAACTATGCTACTACTTGTTTTGTTTAGTATAGATTTTAATTATTGCTCTCCCCCTCCACTCTTCCTTCCTTACCTCCACCATGATCCAGTCCTGACCTGGGCTGTCCAGCACCTGCTGCTATTGCACCAACTGTGCTCTTCCCCCTGTGCTCAGAGGTGTGATTATGTAGCATCGGCGGCCGTTAGGTTCCGCCCTCCGATGGCGAGAGTGTCGCGTCATTGGTAGCTGGGCGTGGCCACGGGAGCCGTACGTCGGGAGACAGACGTGGTCAGGTGGGAGCGGGGGTCTAAAAAGACTCTGGCTTCCTTCCATTCAGTGAGTGACCTGGCAGCCGGGACCCGGAACGGAGGTAGTGGTCCCGGGTCCCCGTTAAATGAGCAGGAGCACGGCAGGCGCCGCAAGCTGCCAAATAAATATAAGTCCCCTGTAGAAAGTAGTGCCTGGAGAGGCAATAAAGTAGGGGGGCACGGTAAGTGCCACGAGGGGCACTAACAGATCCCTCTGAGGGGAGTAAAAGTTCTTATTGATGAAGGGCAGCAAGGGAGCACTAAAGTGGGGAACAGTCATGCGGAGGGGGATCCCCATCCATTAGGGGTACCCCAGAAGAGGCACCAATGCAGAGAGAGAGTGCCCTGAGTGATGAAACACATGTATGACAGTGGGCAAGAGGGGGAGAGTCCCACTACAAAGGCCAGCATAAAGGTAGAGCCTTTGAAGAGAAGCTGCTGAAAAAGCGTGCCTGAGAGAGAAAGGCCTGGATGGATGGCAGCCAGAGACCCTAGATGTACGACAGCAGGGGGGAAAGAGAGCCCCTGAATAGAGTCCCGATGAGTGTTAGCACCCGGGGAGAGAGTTCATGGTCAGATGCCCTGTTAGCCGGATTCAAGTGTCCTAAGCAGGAGGGAAACTGGCATGTGTAACACTACGGTTGGACCCTGCACCAGGAGGAGTACTGTGAGTCAGCAAGACAGTATATGTCTAAAAGAAAGTGATGCAGAGATCCCTGACACCTGGGGTGTGCAGCAGCTATAAAATGTTCTGAAAGTGATCCCCCAAATAGTTTATGTAGCTTCAGCAGAGAGATGAGGGGAGGTCCCTGGAAATGGGGAATTACTCTGTACAGCACCAGTAGGAGCCCCCTTGGAAAGAGCCCCCATACTTGAGTGGGGGTCACTGCATGAAGGCAGTGTGGCAACAAGTTGAGAAGAAGGTTCCCCGACGTAGGGGATGGTGGACACGAGTCTGTGTATATGATTGGATCCGCTGATGCTGTGTAATGACTGTTCCTTCAATATCAGATGCGCGAACTGTCTGAAATACTTTACTGCTGTAAAGTGTGTGCTGGAGTTAAAGTGGTCGCATAACCTTTACCTGCAACTCTTATGCTCTTTTGAGCTTGAGGAGAAAAGAGGTTCAATAAAGTGTTTTCCTGTTTTGAACTGAGATGACCTGGTGCCCAATATTTAATTGCACTGCACCACAACACTGCACTAGAGTCTGTCAACAGGTGACTGTGTTAAACACCCATGTATTCGGGGGGGTTATCTGGTATGGGTTGCCCGTACCCACCAGCTAGCCGGGGTAAAACGTACTGACTGAGTATTGTAATACTGCCTGCAGAGCGATCCTTCACATTTATACACACTTCCTTACCTGCCCCATGATCCTGTCCTGACCTGGGCTGTCCAGCACCTGCTGCTATTGCACCAACTGCGCTCCTCCCCTTGTGCTCAGAGATGTGTGATTATTATTATTCTTCTTTATTTATATGGCGCCACAAGGTATCCTCAGCGGCATACAAAATACAAAAATACAGTACAGACAGTATACAAGAGTACAACAGTACAGAGTAAAATGAGTATAGCCAAGACTTCAATATCTCCAGGCATAGCAAGTACAGTGGTGTAGGAGTAGAAGAAATGGTAGTGAGACAGAAGGGAAGAGGGCCCTGCTCATATGAGCTTACATACTAAGGGGAGGGGAAACAGACAGCAGCACAAGGGGAGTCAGTAGAGGGGTTCAAGTACAAGAGGAGACAGGAAAGTGGGAGGTGATAAGAACGATAAGGTTATGTGGATGGTTGGTAGGCCTTACGGAACAGATGAGTTTAGAGAGCCCGTTTGAGGGGACAGGCGGATGGAGGGAGGTAGGTTGTTGCAGTGAAGGGGGCAGCACGGGAGAAGTCTTGAATTCTTCAACTAATCATGAGAGTGTGAGGAGATAATTTCTATGTTTATTATATGTGCCACTTTTGTGTGTGAGATACTACATTGGTCATACTGTGCCCAAAAAAAGAGTTTTTCTCTTAAGTGCAGCTGGAACGTGCAAAATCTTTCCCATTTCAAATATAGTATCAGGCCTGCTGTCTCTGGGGAGCAAAATGCTGTGCGCACATCCTGGGAGCATACATGAAGTCTCCCGTACCTCTGCCTGCGCTTTTATATAATCCTTTCCTACGCAATAAAATGTTGTTTTTCCACTTTGGTGCAATATAGGTGCATTCATGCGACCAATATATACATAGCAAGCCACGCCTTAATTCTCACATCGACAAGTACACATTTTTTGCAACCCTCAGATGTTGCCATTTTGGCCTCCATGTCCATATGGATTGCTGTAAAAGTGGGTGCACAACTTGCACAAAAGTAGGCAGATTACTCCACAAAAGAGCATTTGTGCTACAGATTTGCTCAACGATAAATGAGCCTCACAGATATCCTTCATATTCTAGGATATAAGAGGCAATAGACAAGCAGCCTAAACTTCCCTGCATGTGTGTATATGTATATATATATATATATATATATATATATATATATGTGTGTGTGTGTGTGTGTGTGTGTGTGTATATATCTCAATTGGCCACTTTTTATCAAGTATCTCCCTATGTATAGCTGTCATGCACACAATGAATCTACTTAAAACAAGATCTACTAGGGCACTTCACTCAGGTGTGCAGCTGTGTAAATACCTCGGAGTTTCCACACACAACTCCACAATAAAATACACTGTAATACACAAAATGGTACGTACACTGGCGCTCCCGTCCTTGAAACACAGAGAACAGTGTTCGTGTACGTACCATTTTGTGTATTACACTGTCATGCACACAGACTGTCCTAGCAACAAAGTGTCTCTGGAGATTGTATTCAGATGATGATAACCATATGGAAATTGTACCTTATTGGTGAATCATATGAACTAACAATTCAATGGTCCATCTGGCATCAATATCTCAAACTTAAACTAAACAGATCAGCTACTTAATTGAGCAGGAACGATAATAGGAGATACAGAGAGGATAAAGAAAAATACGAAATTAGAAGCCAAAAAGTCCCAAAATACTGACATGATGAGGTTCATTTGCAAATGTTTCAATTTATACCGTTCTGCAAAACCGTAAGTTTTAATTACTGAATTGTTAAATATTATAAGAAGACAGTCAATGTATCTTGAGTGTCAACAGAACAACCTCTAAATATCCTAACATTAGCCCAAGTTACAAACATATCTTCTCCAACTTTAACCTTAAACCTAACATTTGCTCAAGCTGTACTCCAAGCCTTTCCTAACCATAATCCTGGTACAATCTTAAAACTACTCTGATTCCTAACAAAGCTCTTTCTCCTTAAGTTCTAAAAGCATAAGAAACTCTCAGAAGGCATATTATCTACCAATGGAATCAAAGAAAAGGTGTTTTTTTCCTTGTACTGGTTTCCTAATAAAAACTATTATTTTTTTACACTTGAAAGCCATCCCTAGTGTTTTATAAAATGGTACATGGACCCATAAATGTTCTAAATTGAAACTGGGGCAGTAGATGGTTAGCAACAAGCAATTCCTTATGACCTATGCCCAGAGCTCCAGCTGTTTGGGAGAGACACTCTCCTGCCAGCGCCTGTAAACGAAGCTTGAAAATAAGGGATCTATTTATCATTGGTGGCTAGTGGGCGACAGTAACATTTTGCATATTTTCAGCAATAAAAAATGTACAACCACTGCTATTTAATATGCCAGGCCAAATAACCCCTCCTAAACTAACAGAAAAAAAAAAAAATCTTCACTGGCAGTTTAGCACTGTCATAGAAAGACGGAAGTGACCCTCTGTGGTTAATGCACATGAGCAGCTAAGGTCGCGTATGCGCATAGCGATGGAACCCGGCATAGAGGCACAGCTGTTTCTGTGACCGAGATGGACCCCAGTAAAAAGATAAGATAACACCATCTAGTTTTTTTCACTGCATGTTAAATTGGGTCAGATCACAGTCCCAATAAAGGTCTGAGCAACCTGCGTAAAATATCTCTTTAAAAATCTCTGATTTCTCCTGCTTTATTTAACCCCTTTATAAATTGAGAGAAGAGCTGCAATAGCCATGTTGGGCTCATTGCAGCTTAACAAATAGACCCCTAAAAGCTGCTCTTCTCAGAGGAAGCTGTGGGTCCAGCTGATTGGACAACCACCACAGCTACCCATTTATTGATAATTAGTAAAGAAAAGTCACAAAAGTTTAATATGACCAACTATGCTGTATCCTCATCATGTCACAAACTAGCTGTGGGTGATCCAGGTAAATCCAGCCTTCCCACCATTACCATTATATCACCATTATCATATGTCACATACTGAGGTTGAACAGTTCCATTGAAAATGCAATTTGTCTTCTTCTGATTCACAATGGCATCACCCCATGTCAAGAGTACAAAACCAGTGATTGCCACTGTTAGGACAAAAAACTGGAACCTTTATGGATTCTGCTTGTGTCCTTCTATGACTATTAAGAAGTACACCCACATACATAATAAAATACATTCTATTGCCCAAATCAGTATAATGGATGTTATCAGTTTTAGCAGGATAAAAGGGAATATGAGTGAGTCATTGTATCACTTTTTGTATCACCAGGCAGTGGTGTTAAATGATTGGGTAATAACCTGAAAAAACACATAATAACAGAATGGTGTAAAAATCAATCCACAATAAATTAATTAAATATTATTGCAGAACATTTAAATTGTCACATTTACGTGCATGTGCAAAAAAAAATGTACCGTAAATAGAAAAATTAGACATGTTATATTCAATATGTAATTTATGTTTATTAAGCAGACATAATTTCATAAGACTTATCAATTAGGTGCAGTGACTTACATTTTCATTAGTTTTATTTGCATTTACAAATGTAGGATCTCCACTTAGAAAAATATCAAAACTACTCACCTCTTAAAATGACTAACTCTATTTACATGGAGATCCTTCCTTTGTAGATATATAAATATAATATATATTTTACCTTTCCTGAAGCTGAAGTTAGCACAAGACCAAGTTTTGAACATGAATCATCCCCTACATTTATGTACACATATATACTGTATATTTTTCGTTGTCAAAGGTAAATATTCAGGAACGCAGTGTACAATAGTCTTCTGTGATGGTAATATTAAGTTTGCTTGCCGAGTCCATCAATTAGCGAAGATCCATTGTTTGCTTTCTCTTACCCAAAATCCCATTTTCTGCTTGCAAAGCTCTCCTGAGGTAATCCTCTCATAATACAATAATTTGGAGGCATGAGCTAATTGGGCTGGATATGATGATTGTGGCAGCATGGCTTAGTCAAGAAAGGAACAAGCAAAGAAGTGGAAAATTTGATCCCTAAATTTACTTATAACCTGCACAATGGTATAACATACATTTATGTCTAATATGTCCTACTTCCAACTTTGGAGCGGCAGGAACCAGGGCAGGAGGAGTGCCTACATCACAGTGGGGGCGTGGCCATGTCAAGATAGGGGCACTGGGACTAGCGCTTTTAAAGCGCTCGGCTGAACTCTTCCCCCCTCTTCCCTCCAATCACCCGTTCATTGTCGTACACAGCAGTGGCAGATAAGCATGGCACCTGTTCTCTCCTGTGGAGAAACCTCCAATCCTGACCTATGGGATAAATGGGCACTGCCCCGTCTAAACTGGGACAGTTGTGAGTTATGTTACATATACTCCACTGCATTAGTCACAGTTAACAAATTTTTGACGTTATGTGAGTTTTATTAGTTATATGCTATGATCAAGGCAGTTAAGCTATGCCTGTAAACTCATAAATACAAATAAATGTTATAAAAAGGTAGGTGAGTTGGTTCTGCCTTCTGCAGGACTCATCTGGATGTTAAATGATGATGATGTACACACAGCCAGGAAACAATGTCTAATATGTATTATGCAAATGACTGTCTGGATTGGTACTCCCAAAACCAGTCCTCAAGAAACCCCTAACAGGCCACAACTACAGGTGAGCTTTGCGTGTCGCAAGCTAACTGAAAGAGTTCATCAGACTTGATCTAATCTACTCAATAGTATCTGCTAGCACCTGCTCACCTTATACTGAATCTATGCCAACTTTCAGGGCAAAAACTCACAGTAACAAGATGAACACAAATTACATGGTAAGAAACATCAATCAAGCCAAGCAAATTAATCAAAGCTGGTGAACTGAGACAAAAACATAATGACAGTCTTCCGCTACGAGGTCTACAATTACATAAAAAAGAATAAAAATACTTATTTTTCTAAAAGAAATTAAGTTTTTAAAAGATCACATCAAGATGATAACTATTACTTTACCATACAACTCAATACTAGCTTGCGTTTAACATGTCTATTATTTAATTCTCTACACAGCATTTATGGTACTACATTTACCAGGGTTGTTGGCAGTAAATTTACTGACAGTCAGTAAAGAAGATGTCAGATTTATGTCATTAAGGAAAATGTTACTTCAATCATTAATAATTTATGCCACATACATTTTTAGCTCTGCACACAGTCTTTTATAGCATAATAATGAAATATACCACCCACGGTCCTCGGCCGAGCGCCGCAGTTGCAGACTTTGATTACCCTTTCTGTGACACCAACTACACAATCACTAAACAAGTAAAGCACATTTTAAAACATTTTATATTGATCCATGGTAGTACAACTTAAAGCATAAAGCTGGTGAGTTCACTTATGTAATGGGCCTGTTTGTGCATGCAACTTTTACTATCAAATGTTACTTCTAAAGTTGACGGGAAAGTTCAGCTAAGTGTATAACAAGGTCCGCCAGCAGGGGGATACAGGAGGTTCCAGTGTATGGGTTAGATTGTCGATAATCTGTCGGGGCCCTCAGTCATTCTGAATGGGGCCCCAGTTTTGAACTAAAGTGGGTAGGCCCTGTAATTGCTGTACGCCCTGGTGGCTGGCTTCTCCCCCAGGACCAGCCACCAATGAGGCCTTCTTTTCTAGTCCCGTCCTCCATCCTTCTTCTCCCGTCTAAGTGATCTCCTTCCCTCCTACTTCCCCTCCTCTAACCTGTCCGCTCTACCCCTCACCTCTACATGTAGCTGTGTGGCTGTCTACATCTGCTGTGTGAAAGGATGTGATGAATGTTATATTAATATATTATATAATATTGGGGTAAGTAATACTGTTATGTGGGGTTTGCTGGGGCAATTTTGAAAATGTCCAGAAACTCACCCTGTTCGCCAGGATACTTCCCCTGTACATAGTCTCTGGGCTGTTGCTAATACTAGTAAAACCTTCCCCACAGTCAGTGCAATATACAGGATATCTCTGTCTCCCCCTCCGTATCTGTGCTATGTTCATCAAAACACCATCCTCCTTCTCTGTGGTAAAGAACATATGGGAAGGGAATATTTTTGCTTCGCGTGTCATGGCTCCACACTACACCTCCGCGTCCACCAGACCAAGGGGGCGGGGGATGGTTATGGAGAAAAGCCCTATCTGTTTAATCAGTAATGGGCCCCACAATTTCTGATGTCAGCCCTGGGCATAACACAGGTTTAATAAAGATATTAGGGTGTGAGTGAGTGTTTGCTTAATGAGAGAACTAAAATAGTTTTCTTTTAATCATATCAGTTATGAATGTCAGTGATTTACCTACTGAGGTGATATGTTGCACTGAACTGTGTGTCTGTTTTACCTGACATTGTGATTCCAGTTTACTTACTATCACTCGACCCAATCCATTCTTCCACTAATTGCTAAGCATATCACTACATCACATGTCTACAAAGTCCCTAATAATAAGTGTGCTGAAGTAGCTTTTTACAAAGTGCCTGAGTTTAAGCAGGGGGCTCATAGGTCAACCCCAGGTGAGTGAAAAATTACATCACCCAGCATTGCTGTTAGTCATACCCTAGAGCTTGTCAGCGGGTGAGAGGGGGAGAGAGGAGAGCGCAAACACAGAGAGAAGGGGAGTGAAGGTTCAGAATGATCTGCGCACAACTGCTCTCTGGATATAACTGTAGCCAAAGCAGCAACTACAGCAGAGCTGAGTGCTCTCCTAGAGCAATAACAACATACTTGCCAACTTTTCCTCATTGGCTTCAGGGAGATTTTGGAGGAGGCGGGTGTGCGGAGGTGGGGTTGACAAACTGCATCATTTTGGCCCCGCCCCCTAAACGAGTGTCTCAATTCTGGCCAATTACAACAGGGGGCGAGGCAAAGATGACACGATATTTGCAGCATTAAGCCCTGCCCCCCACCACTTATCTATTGCGGGGCAAGAACCGGGAGGTTGCCCTTCCTTCCCGAGAGGTCTCTCAGAAATGCGGTAGTCTCTCAGACATTCCGGGAGAGTAGGCAAGTGTGCATTAAAGAAAAGCAGCTAATGAATCTCTAGAGACTGAAGTGTCTTTTACATTTCTGTCTCCATTACTGAAGTCGTATTGTTTAACCTGTCAGATTAAATCTTGGTCTCCATGAAAATGGCCACCTCCATAGGCATCAATACATGGACATAGAACACAATTTCTAAACTGTGTCATCATGCCACAGTTGGCGAAGCCAACCACGTCTTGTACTGACTCAGCATCAGGGAGAATGCCAGACTCTTCAGGGAGTGAGGGAGATCACCCCTATTTCAGGGAGTCTCCCTGACATTCAGGGAGAGTTGGCAAGTAGGAATAACAATAAATCTGATGGTATAACTGCATGGCTGAAGAGCACAGGAGGGTGCTAGAAAGGTACAGTTGTGTATTAGTAAAAGCTGCAGGCAGGCATATATAAGCCATTAAATGAAAATCATCTGTAAGTCTAGACCCCTGGCAGGGGCGCGCGGAGGATTGTCGGGGGGGGGGGGGGGTTCTCCCCGCTGACCCCAAAAAAAAAAAACAAAAAAAAAAGCAGCTCTCCGTTTCGCCACCGCTGTCCTAAACAGCAGCCACAGCGCTGTCTAAGAAGCGTCTGCGGCGGTGCTGTATACAATACAGCACCGCCGCGGACGCTTCTTTGACAGCATCGCGGCTGCTGTATAGGACAGTGGCCACTTTGTTAGCGCAGGGGGGGTTTCTAGAGACTCAGAAACCCCCCCTGCGTGCGCCACTGTGTGGTAAGACAACCATACTGCAGAGCTCCAACTTAAGTATTGGGCTCCTATAAAATGCATTTCTCCTATACAGGTCCTCTAAATATGGTGCAGTTAGCACATCTAATGCTTCCACTACACTTATATCCAGTAGACTGACCAAACTGATATTTATTTGATTCCAGTTTATAGACCATTTGTGTTATTTTAAACAAGATAAATAAATAGAACCCTGATAAGTATAAACATCTGTCTATATTTTGGCAGGTTTAGAGGGTTTTTTTACATTTCACCCTGGTAGTTTTGTCCCTGACAATACTGTTCTCTTGTTCTGAATGCTGTAACTGCTCGGAGCTTGTCAGCGGACGTGTATGTTATAGAAGGGAAGTATCATGTCATGTTAGAATGCAATATAAGTTGTCTTGGAGGTAGTAGCCATAGAGATTGCATTTAAATATGAACAATCACATGATAGAAATAGATGCTTACATCATGAATATCATACAAAACTATGTAAATATTTTAATAGTAAATATGTTAAATCCAAGCAAAAAATCATATGGTTCTTGGTACACAAAGTCATACATAACATAAAGAGAGTCAGCAAGTAAGTGACCGCTGATGTCTGTAACAGGTAGTGGTGAGCTACAATGCTTTTACTCCATCATTGGTCCATTTTCTGAATCACTAACATTACTGTACACAAACCTTTGTTTCAAGCTTACTGCATATACGATTTATCTTACTATCTTACATTTGGCTCTGTTCAGTTCTGTTTCCTTGGGTTATATTTTAATTACCGTGAATGTTAAGTGGTGAAGAGCCAAGATGCCAATGTAAATGCAAGCAAAGGGCTCTTTCACCGCTTTCTGCTATTTAAGAAAGGGTTAACACTGGAGAAATCAGAGATTTCTCTGGCCTTAATCTCATTAACGGAGTTTACCGCTGTCCCCATAGCGCTCTATGAGAACAGAAGCATTAGATAAGCTGCGAAAAGCAGGATGGTGTTACTGGTATTTTACAGTGAGATCCAGCTGAAGCCTCTCCGGGTTCACTAAATACCTCTTCTGTGATAGGGCTGTGTGCACGCTCATAGCGCTACGTCCATTAGAATAGCAAAAAATCATTGTATAGGATGATGATCATGGGCGATCTTTACCAGGGCTGCACTGGGAGCCCCTGCATGATAAATTCTAGCAGTGTTTCATTAAGCATCGCTGCGATTTATATTAGCCATACATATTGTCACTGCATGCTATTAATACATTACATTGAAAAAAATATAATTCAGGACTAATTTGTTAATAATAAAGAAAATCACTGGGAAAACAATCAGTTATAGAAATGTGAAATTACTTTTTATTTTTAATATTATTTAGAAAACAAATGTGTTGAAACATTGCTATAGATCCTTTTTGTATTCCATTCCAGTGATATAAGAGCTTTACAAGAAAGTGGACAGTGAGTTCAGGTTTGCTTTATAGCCAAAGTTATATCTGGTTATTACATTGCTTCAATTATTAAGGCAGCAGGTCAGGGTCACAGGCCCCTTCCTATTATGCCTACATGGACAATCACATTCTCACTTTCTTTTGTCAGCTATAGATTAAACATGACCATTCATTTATTTTATACTAAAGGGACCATGAAGAGAATGTACAAACTATATCACACAAAAGTAAGGCTAATAAACATATAACATCTTAGAAGTAAAATAAAAATAAAGGGTAAATTCTCAGTCCTTGCTTATAATCTGAGAGTTCTGTCTTCACTGCGAAAACATAAGTATTATAAGGAATAATGCACCCGTACTGTAAATGATTATAGATATTAGATGTCGCTTTGAGAATAAATCTATATGTGGCTTCTAATATCTTTATAATTTATAGTAGTGTGTACATTATATTATAAGTATTTCACTTCAGCGTTTTTCATTACGGATATTAGTAGTACATCTATTATTGCCTAGGTTTATAGTGTGTTGCTCTCTACAGTCTATTCACCTTTCTCTGATATGATGCAGCGGTCTAAAGAGACAACCTCCAGAGTGCTACACTTGGAAGACCGTTATTAAAGGAAGGTTGGGTCAAGGTGATCAACCCATCCAATGATAACTTTAATGGAGGTTTTGTTTGCTGGTTAAATATTCAAAATAGATTGTGACAGTATATTCTCTAATCTTATTTCATAGTGCCAACTCTCCCAGAATATCCGAGAGACTCCTTAATTAAGGGGAATCTCTGACTCCAGCAGACAACTCTCCCATAAAGTCCCTTATCTGTCTGAAAGTTGGGTGAGGATGTGCCATGGTGACGCAAATTGTAGTGAGTGGGCAGAGGCGTGACTAGCATCATCATTATACGTCCTGCCCTGTCCACTTGATGACATCAATGCCATCATTAAGTCACACTCATGTCTCTTTTTACACCTGCCCTCTGCAGCTCCCAGAGGAGATGTATGACAAGTATGAAAGTATTTATGGCTTATCTGCAATTGTTTTCTATACTATAGAAAACAACTACTACAGTGTTCAATTCCCTTTTGTCGGTGGGCTGGCTACAGCAAGTCCTCTGTCCATGTCCGGCACTCTCTACCTCATCACTAATCCAACATAATGGGGTTTGAACTAAGTAGCACAACCAATTTTCATGCTACTCTGTTGAAATCCGATGACATTGACAAGATGATGCGTAGGTAGATGGCAGGAGTTTTAGCCAATGAAAATGCTATATAGACTACTCAATTGTTCCTCCGGGCGCCGCCAGAACGAGCGCGTTAAAACTATTACCGTTACTACGGTAAACTTGCTCGTAAAAACCGTTAATACGGTAGTTTACTCGCTGAATTTCATCTCGCAGCTCAGGGAGCTGCGAGATGAAATTCAGCGAGTAATTACCGTAGTAACGGTAATAGTTTTAACGCGCTCGTTCCGGCGGCGCCCGAAAGAACAATTGAATACCCCCCCTAGAGTGTATACAGAAAATACTTACAGAGAGGATAGGGGGTATTTGTAAAATAGACTAAAAAAAACGATTGAGAATTGCTGGAGATCCTGATTTGCATCCCCGTGGCAACTCAGTATGACCTTGGTCAAGTTGCTTCGTCTCCTTAGGATTCATGCACCAAAATTAGATTGTAAACTGAAGCAGACATGGAAATGCATGAGTTATATAAATATATCACAGTAAAACGTACAGTAAGATCACAATTATCCCTTTAAATATGCTATTGTTTGTGTCACAAATACAAATGCTGATCGTGCCTACAGCTATGGCAACCATTGTTGACAAGAGGAAACCAGACCTATGTTACTTCAAATGACTGCATAAGATAAAGTAATTTCCATCAATTTCTTCTATATGAGGCACAACTGTAAGAAATCCATCATTTGCCCACTTTTTCCTTTATTATACGTACACGTTTTACTTTTTAATGCCAATCCAATGCACGGCTTTGGAAGAGACTTGCTTAGTGTAAGAAACACATTAAAATGTTTTTTTATTGTTTAACTATGCAGCTTAACGATTATTTCATCATATATTATAACACTGTATTTCTTCAAACTTGGCACTTTGATTCACAGTGGCCTTCAGCTATTTAAGTGTATTCTAAATTGTGAAGAATTTAAAGATTTCCTTTTAAACTGTGCAGGTCCACCTCTGCCTAATTAATTAGAAATATATTTTCTGTATGACAATAGAACAAAACGAAAAATCGAGTATCATGACTTTTTCTTTAATACAAAACTGATATGAAGAATAAACCATTGTTAGATAAGACAATTACAGTCATTTAATGCGGGTAATTTTTTTTTACTACTCTCAAATAAAATGAGGGGGTAGCATTATTTTTAATAACTTCTGAAACCTCAGGTTCAATTTTTTCTTCTAACAAAAAGAAACATCTACTTGTTTTGTAGATGTATTATTGCTATTATTGTTACCAAGCAACCCTACTGGCAGGTCATTAAAAAGCAAGGCATAATGTGACCCATGCTCAGTCACATGGTTTTGCCAACATATGATTGAGATATCCATGATCAGGTGCATATATACACCTCATATTGAATAGACTCAGAAACAATTCTGGTTTATAACTAATTACGCCTTGCCCCTCGTCCCTCAGACTAAGTTCCTTCTTTTAAGATACACAAAACATTACTGGTTGCCAAGTGTCTATTTTCAGAACTCACAAATTGTAGAATTATAGAATAATGTTGTGAATTTTAAAGCATATGTGGAAGTGGAAGCAGCCTATTATGATTGATTTTTTAATCAGCATATGTTGGTCATTTTTTCAAGAGAAAGAGGAGGAAGCGGAAGAGGGAGAAAAGGAAAAGGGAGAAGAGAGAAGGAATAGGAGTAAGAGGAAAAGTGGAGGAAGAGGATAAGGAGAAGAGGAGGAAGAGGGAGAAAAGGAAGAGGGAGGAAAGGAAGAGAGAGAAGAGGGAGGAAAGAAAGAGGGAGAAGAGGGAGGAAAGGAAGAGGGAGAAGAGGGAAGAAAGGAAGAGGGAGAAGAGGGAGGAAAAGATGAGGGAGAAAAGGGAGGAAAAGATGAGGAGAGGATGAGGGAGAAGAGTGAGGAGAGGATGAGGGAGAAGAGTGAGGAGAGGATGAGGGAGAAGAGGGAGGTAAGTATGAAGAAGAAGAGGGAAGAAAGGATGAGGGAGGAAAAGATGAGGGAGAAGAGTGAGGTAAGGATGAGGGAGAAGAGGGAGGAAAGGATGAGGGAGAAGAGGGAGGAAAGGATGAGGGAGAAGAGGGAGGAAAGGATGAAGAAGAAGAGGGAGGAAAGGATGAGGAAGAAGAGGGTGGAAAGGATGAGGGAGAAGATGGAGGAAAGGATGAGGGAGAAGAGGGAGGAAAGGATGAGGGAGAAGAAGGAGGAAAGGATGAGGGAGAAGAAGGAGGAAAAGATGATGGAGAAGAAGGAGGAAAGGATGAGGGAGAAGAGGGAGGAAAGGATAAGGGAGAAGAGGGAGGAAAGGTTGAGGGAGAAGAGGGAGGAAAGGATGAGGGAGAAGAGGAAGAGGGAGGAAAGGAAGGTGAAGAGGGAGGGCAGAATGAGAGAGAAGAGAGAGGAAAGCATGAGGGAGAAGGGGAAGGAAAGCATGAGGGAGAAGAGGGAGCAAAGGAAGAGGGAGAAGAGGGAGCAAAGGAAGAGGGAGAAGAGGGAGCAAAGGAAGAGGGAGAAGAGGGAGCAAAGGAAGAGGGAGAAGAGGGAGCAAAGGAAGAGGGAGAAGAGGGAGCAGAGGGAGCAAAGGAAGAGGGAGCAAAGGAAGAGGGAGAAGAGGGAAGAAAGGATGAGGAGGAAATGATGAGGGAGAAGAGAGAGGAAAGGATGAGGGAGAAGAGGAAGATGGAGGAAAGAAAGGAGAAGAGGGAGGAAAGAAAGGAAAAGAGGGAGGAAAAAATGAGGGAAAAGAGGGGGGAAAGAATGAGGGAGAAGAGGGAGGAAAGGATGAGGTAGAAGAGGGAGGAAATGAAGAGGGAGAAGAGGGAGCAAAGGAAGAGGGAGAAGAGGGAGCAAAGGAAGAGGGAGAAGAGGGAAGAAAGGATGAGGGAGAAGAGGGAAGAAAGGATGAGGGAGAAGAGGGAGGAAAGGATGAGTGAGAAGAGGGAGGAAAGGATGAGGGAGAAGAGGAAGAGGGAGGAAAGAAAGGAGAAAAGGGAGGAAAAAATGAGGGAGAAGAGGGGGGAAAGAATGAGGGAAAAGAGGGAGGAACTGAAGAGGGAGAAGAGGGAGGAAAGGATGAGGGAGAAGAGGGAGGAACTGAAGAGGGAGAAGAGGGAGCAAAGGAAAAGGGAGAAGAGTGAAGAAAAGATGAGGAAGAAGAGTGAGGAAAGAATGAGGGAGAAGAGGGAAGAAAGGATGAGGGAGGAAAGGATGAGGGAGAAGAGGGGAGGAAAGGATGAGGGAGAAGAGGAAGAGGGAGGAAAGAAAGGAGAAGAGGGAGGAAAAAATGAGGGAGAAGAGGGAGTAAAGGATGAGGGAGAAGAGGGAGTAAAGGATGAGGGAGAAGAGGGAGGAAAGGATGAGGGAGGAAAGGATGAGGGAGGAAAGGATGAGGGAGGAAAGGATGAGGGAGGAAAGGATGAGGGAGGAAAGGATGAGGGAGAAGAGGGAGGAAAGGATGAGGGAGATGAGGAAGAGGGAGGAAAGAAAGGAGAAGAGGGAGGAAAGGATGAGAAGGAAAAGGATGAGTGAGAAGAGGAGAAATAGAAAGATGAAGAAAAAGATTCACAACAAATAGTATTATCAATGGCAATAACAAAACACATATCACTTACCTACAGGAATTAGCCATAAAGAAATTCCATCATTACTATTACTAGTAAAGTTAGTAGGCATTCAATCACAAAAATCAATTCCACACTATTTTAAAATGCTATATGTGTTTATGTAACCCCCTGCTATTTCCAATTATGTCATTTTCATGGCTGGAGTCACTTATTCTTTTTGCACAAAGTGTTTTCTGAATCAGATAGAGATAAAGTAGTAAATTATAATTTAAAAAGGTGCTGCTGATTTCTCACATCTTGCTGTTTGAAGCCTTATGGAGTCATTATTTTATTGATTAAATACAGTCACGGAAGAAAGAGAATCATTTTTATATGTCTAATTAGTTGGGAAGAAATATATATATTTTTTTATAATACTTGCATTTTATAAACTGATAATCTGAGATTCTACCTTAGATAGAAGCAAAACTCCCATTTAATTCACCCAACATCTGCAATTTACAAAGTACAAGCTCATTTTTGCACTATACAAAAATTATAATTGTGTTTATTTGTTTACAGTCAAAAATGTTCAGGGCATCTTCCAGAATTCTGGATGCTATAGCATTTCCAGTGTTTTACAGTGTTTTATAAAGGTGTGTCTCTAGAAATGTTCCTTTTTCTATAATGACCAGTTACGTCTTTATTAGTAAATATGTCATTTCTGTGTTATAAAGCAATATTCATTAAAGATGAGCACGTTGAGATGGTGGGTAAATACCTATCACCATTTGAAATGATCAAGATGGGACATGGCCACGCCTCCTTCAAACGAGTTGTAGCCACATCATGTTTAAAGTCATGTCCACGTCAGACTGGCCTTAGCGAATCAACCCCAAGTGGGGTGTGTCTAGCACTTCTGAAGTGTTATACTGGCCCCAACGCTCCTCCCCTCTCCAAAAAGCACCCTTGAATTGCCGCACGATGTCTCCTGCTTATCATAGGGAGCAAAGGCCATACCTCCCAACTTCCTGGCAGTCGGGACACAAGTGGGACTGTCTCACCAAAATAGATACAGTTAAAAAGTACTGCGTGCCAAGATATGCCTAATGGGCATTGCACACACCATGCAGATGCCCAGCAGAAGAGAGATTTATATAGCAGTAGTAAAAAACTGAGGGGGGTATAATGTTTGGTGGTATTTCTGCCATGTGCCAAGGCAGTTTCAGTTATTCTTGGGAATCTTAAAAAATACAGTGGTGAATGAATTATAGAAAAATACTTATACTTATAGTACATAAAAATATTGTAAGCTACAACACCCTTGTCTTGGGCACTCTGTCTGTGCAGTGTAAGCGCTATATTATTACAACTGTATTGAATATTAATACATACATCAAAACAATTGCTCACTCAATACATAAAGCAATTACTCAAAAATAGTTACTCACTCAAAGAAGGTCGTCCAGCCTGTTTCATCACTTTTAGTGGCAAGTAGTCCACTGTTGCCATGATAGGTAAATAACACCAATTCTTGCCCCTGAGCAGTCATACTCTTCAGACAGCCGTTAGTACCTATTGTCAACCAGATCACTTGATTATCGGGTGCAACAATCCTCACTGGCATGCGGTTCGGATCCCTTCTGATGCGGAGGGTGTTTCCGTTGCTGTCAGTCACTGCAGTTATGTCATTTTCATTACTATAGCTAAAGTTATATAAATAGTCTCCAGTTATTAAGCTCATGGTATATTGATGGGTACCATTGACATCAAAAATATAAAGTTCTTGATCAGTTGGTGAAGCGACCTCATAATAATTCATTGAATTAATAACAGGTTTGTTTGTGGAGACAGCCCGGATTCTAATATTGCCCAAGTCTGCAATGTATAAAGTGCCATCTGGGGAGGCAGCCAGTGAAGATGGAGCACTCAGCTTGGCATCCTTTGCATAGCCATCTCCATTCTGGTAGCAGTCGCAGTTGGCATCATTTTTGCAGTCACATTCTGAAGGTATGCCAGCAACCAATGAAATCTCTCCATCGGTGGTTACTTGTCGAATCCGGTTGACCTTCTTTTCATCAGTTTCTGTGATGTACAGCACCCCATTATAAGACACTGATATAGCTGTGGCAGATTCTAATATTGCTTGAACGGCATATTTTCCTACTGAGTATTCAACACCAGGTACTTGGCAATACATGGGCCTCCCTGCAGCAATGCGGACCTGCCGGTTCTCAGTGATCTGCAAAACTACGTTGTTGTCCAGAACGTATATAGAGTTATCCATTGGATTAATGGCCAGGTCTGTGGGCCATTCCAATCTCACCTGAAGAACATAAAACGACAACTGCTTTAAAATGTATGTAGTTCATTAAAACATTACTCAAAAACTAAAACGGACTCTGATGTTTCAAACAGGAAAACCAGGTTTGTTTAAATGCAAAAATGTAATACAATTATTAGTAAATTTGTTACTGTATGTTCCCTTAAAATTCCCATGATAAATCCTATCTAAGGTCCGTACACACAGGTGTTGAATAACAATTTCTGTTAAAATTGTAGACAAAGCCTTGTACTTTGTCCTCACTTTATACAGCGTTCAAAGCGTGTTCTCAAGCTTCCCTGCAGCATAGTGTAATGTACTTCATGAGAACTTCCCATATGTTACCATTATATTTAACAGAGTCTTAGAGCTTCTGAATGAGAAGGCAACATCGAAATGGATGAAACCAAGCAAATCGAACGCTTGTCAGAAAGTCTGTGCGTGTACTCACAGAAACTTAATCTGCTTATATAAATTTTTCTACTATTAGTGTTAAACCGCATTTAATAGGCTTTAAGAATGCATAAAATTAATGTCCATTTATACAAACTCCTAAACAAAAGTCCTGTGATATTACATACAAGAGACACTAACAATGCGCCCTATGCAGAAACAAAGTGCAGCTATTTATCATTGAAAGCTAAAAGAAGTGGATTTGTCGCTGTATTGTGATATTCACTGAAATACCTCGCTGATGTGCATGCTTGTGTCACAGGTCAGAGGTCGTGCTGAAGTCAAGTCATTTGATCCAAGTAATGTTGATATTATTCCATTCTGATCCACTCTTCTGATAACCTTACCGTCCACAAAGTAGATTAATCCATTCTTATCCACAGCAATACCTTTATGTATGGGGAGAATAGGTCAGGCACAGTTAACTAGAATACAGATTACTAGTTATATTTCACGAACAGCTCTTTCCAGACCTATTGCTGAGAACAATTTATGTCATGCATATCAAGTATACAAAACCTCATGTATGTTTGACATGCACACACAGTAAATGGATTATGACAACTGACATACCAGCAAGCTCTTTCTTCTCATAGGCAAACCAAGGGGGGTTTCCTAGTGCCTGGAAACCCCCTCCAAGCCTGGAGCACTGAATAATTAAGTTGCCTGGACCCTGCCCCCGCTTCACACGGCTCGGCTCGAAAATAGAGAGCTGCATGCACCTAACAGTAGTGCACGCAGCATTGCCCATGTATATTATGGGGATAGGCAGAGTTGGAGAGCAGCCTAGCACTGTCTAAAATTATAGCCACGCCCACATGTATGCTGGTCACGCCCACTGGCGGCGTGGTGTGGAAACCGCCCTCTGCAAATCCTGTGTTTGCCCCTGCTTCTCTAGCTTATTGTGAACCAATCAGCATCTCACGGTGGATGCATCATTTTGCGAACCTTTCAAAGCACTAGGAAGTAGTAATATCATTGACTTCACTTTGTGCTGCATCCATATGTGATGTCACTAGTTCCTAGTGAGTTTACAGGCTGATCAATTATTCAGACCACAAAATGGCTACCTCCACAGTGTGCAGGTGACTGGATAACTTTAATAGACACAGACTTATCTAGCAACAAAAATAGATTTAATACAACTGCAAGACAGGCAATGCTTTTGAAGACAATGTACATATTAATATGAATTCAGAATATACAGCACTCATTTTTTTTCAGGGGAAATGTTTGTTCAACCATTAATTTTTTTTAGTTTTTTTCCCCAGACAAAACTGCTTTTATGTCCAGATAAACTTCCTAGAGGACAATAATTTGAGCAATATGCTGATATAAAGTAAGTTTTTCAATCAAACATTACCAAATAAAGGTTAATGAACATTCCTGTAGTGAACTGTCTTGTTTTAGTAATCTCTATGGTTATGAAAGTACACAAATATATACTAGAAATAATTACACATATATACCTAATAAATGCAAGGCAGGGACCAAGACAGGGAATCCACTGAAGTGTGGCTCATTCAGGAGTTAATGGGGTAGTCCATGTTTTTTAGTTGGGGACCCTACCCTTAGAAACATCAGCTGAACTGAGCAGCCAAAGCACCAGTTTTCACATTATATAGGGTAAGGGAGCCATCAGTGTGGCTAGGGAGAAAATGTTGGGAGATTCAAACTGCTTTGTTAGAAGATGTGTAGTGAAAGTGTCAGCTGATTGGATTAGACACAGTCACTGTCCAATCAGGTACAGCATTCACCTCACACCTTCTGGCATACCATATCACTAGAAAGGTTCAATCTACCAGCACTGCCAGATACTCTCTCTTGTCTGCTAGCAAAACAAAGTGCTCTAATGGCTCAGTTTAAATAATGTGGTGATCCCAGGATAGTACACCAACAACGTGCAAAGCAGCCGAAAAAACATCTAGTAAATATCAGCAGAAAAGATCATTTAAAAAAATGGTGTATATAGTAAGGTGCATCCCCCAAGATTATGAATTATAAATCACTGAGACACATAGGCTTTGGTACAGCTATTCCTTCAACTACTTAATGATTAACAACATATTAAAGCTGCCTAAAGACAAATCATTTGTAGAGTGAGCACCCATTTTAATCAGAGATCAGTAGATGAACCAGCAATAAGTAGGATGTTTCCCCTGTCACTGCAATTTAACAAAGATAAACTCCCTGGGGCAGTCTCTTCAGATATACGCATGCATGAGCCAGATTAGGGCTTTCACTTCCACTAACATGGAAAAGAAAAAAACGTTACATAAAACAGATTACATTTATTAAAAAAAAAAATGTTAAAATCTTCATTTATTAAAAAATAATTTGCTCACAGGATAAAGCATATTTTAATGATATTAGTGTGTCAGTGCTACTTGAGATGGTGATAACAGCACAGGTATTGCATCAGTACAAGGACTGCCACAATACTTAGTATTACTAAGTAGGCATTGCCATGGCAAGGGCACAGAAACACACTGTCAGCGAGAGACAATTACAGCGATAGCAGCATTATTGTCAGCCGTAACCCTTTCGTGTATAGGGCGAATTGACTGAAAAAGCCCTATCGTCAACAATAGTGCTTTGTGCCCATTGATAAATCAGACCCATAGTGGGGATTTTTCTAACACATGAATATAGAGCACAATCAACTTTGTCTTATGTGAGCTTCATTTACAATATAAATTCAATATCGTCATATAATCTGAGTCCGTCATAAACAAAGGGTTTTGTTTCTCTATGGATCCATAACAATGAATACACATATGAAAACATTGCTTGCATGGAACAGTGCATTTTTTAGTTAAGGCAAGCGTGACGAGTTGCTTAAACAACACTCACCTTTTGGAGTGGTGAGTGTAGCCTCCACAGCCTTCCCCCCTTCTCCACACCTGGCCTCATCAAACGGTGTGCATTGCTCCCCTGTGCCCGCGATTACTTCTGCATTCTTGATCAAATCTTTTGCCCCCATAAGTGATTTGGGACGGTATATTTTGCGTGTGTTGGCATCCGAAACATAAAGGTCTCCCGTTACAGGATCGGTAGCCAGGTAATACCGATGAGCCAGGTTGCTACTGTAGAAACAGACAAAATGTAATGATTAGAGAAGCATGCAAAACAGGAACCTGGGACACTTAAATGGGTGTAAATGCAAAATGAATACTGAACAGTACAGACAATTCAAAGGGGTTTTCTGTCTTCGGATAACATTACATAGTTTCTACATGCCATATTGCATTTTCTTTCTGTTTGTATTTTTCGCCAACTGTTTTGTAGCTACAACAGCATCCAATACACAGACCTGAGCTGTGTGTAGTCCACAGGCTCAAAATAAACAGCTTTCATTGGTAGATTAAAAAGGCATTTGTGAAAAACACAGAACTAAGCAAGAAAGATAGAGTAATGTGATTAGAAAAAGGTGATGGAGTCCAAACCTATGCATTTATGTTGTCGAAATATACGTTTTATTTGGGCTGAGCAGGTCTGGGCAACCTGTGGCTCTCCAGGTGTTGTGAAACTACAAGTCCCAGCATGCATTTCCAACCAATAGTAGGCAGAGTGTGTTGGGACTTGTAGTTTCACCGCAAGTGGAGAGCAACAGGCTGTCCACGCCTACTTTACAGAGTATATTAAAGGCTTCTTTTACTACTGATTTTCATGGTAATCACACAAAGAAAAAGCAAGAAATGACCAACAATTAATGGGCACATTTACCACTGGACTGGAACACATTGAACAAAACAAGTGGATGTTACAATACTCAACAATAACATTCCATAAATCCACCTATTTAAAAAGAAAATACAAATACATTATTTTTCATGCTCACACTGTGTGCAGATATGTATCAACTGTAATACTGGAGCCAAGTCACCTGACATATCTAATGCCTAGAGCCAAAGTTGAGGTTGTACAGCTGTAGACCATGGAGAACACATATACCCTAATAAGTGTGCATACACCACACACACTCCTTCTACAGTGGATGTGCTTCATTCCCAATGTGCAGACAGCACAGGATCAAAAGCGCAAAACACAAAAAAAAAAAGAAATACAGTATAAAGCTTCCCTGAACAATGGTTCACAAGGCCTGTCGTTCGCATGGCAATAATAATAATAATAATTGATGGCCAACAGGAAATATAAAGGTCAACTTAATATATATTATACAACACTCTTACAGTCTATAAATCATTGTACAAATATACATGTTTGGTCAAGGTTTTTTAGCATAAAATTAAAGAGCTTCCCTGTGTTTTCTGTATTTCACACATGACGACGGGGCTCACTTTTGGGCCAAAAGTGAATCCACTGGTAATTCCAACTGTCTGAATACAACCTTGTAGGTGTCTCCTCCAGCAGGTGGTATAGTGCAAGTTATCATTGTAAATATGTAATCTCCTTTTCACAGATGTTGGTGGAAAACCGTGCCTTGGGGTTCTGCCTTCACGCTTAATCTCTATGGGTGCACATACCTCAGGGCATCTCTGGGCTAGTTCAGACTCTCTATGTCCCTGGGTAATGGGGGTGGTAGTGTAATAAAGAGGCCTTTACACATGCACAATTGAAAATTAGTGAAAGATAAGCAGAACATTAGAACATCAAGATAATACACAAGATAATTGGTGTATTTATGGACGCTCCACATCTTTCAATCATATCCACTCTTTGCTGAACATCTCCTGCCCAAGCTTGTCAGTTGTAATACAATTCAACAGTACATCATTGTTATTACCCAAGAGCCGATACCTGATTTCCCACTAGCAGCTGAGTTATACCTTTTTTGATGTCCCTTGTCCCTTACTCTCTCTACACATAAATGTCACATACATGGTGAGGGTCCTCATGCTCTGTTTAACATCAAATACGAGTACAGGGTTTTTATAGCAGACCTAGGTGATCAATACATCATATCCCAAAAAATTCTTAATGGTAAAATTGGGATAAATCATCCCACATGTCGACCCTACCGAACTGTATCTAGAAATGAGCAAAATATTCTTTCAACCATTGCTGACAACTACGATTTATTTTCAACGTTTGTATAAAAAATGCATACTGCATACACACGAATACATATAGATTATTATATACATACATACACACAGACACTAAAATGTGCCTACAGTGCATGTTCCTTATCATGCATTGCTACCCATCTTCCCAGAGCATATGTGTGAGAGCCCTGAACCATTTCATTTATGAGTAATGAGTATATAATTTCATACTTTCAATGCTTTTACTACACTAATTGTAAGGTGGCAATTTTTTTTCTTTTTAATTAGCACTAGCACATACCTGTGATTTTTTTTTACTAGCTCCCAGATATTAGAGGGTATTAAAACTAAATGATATGCTTGATTTATGTATTCGAGCAGATTCCTACGAGCGAGGCATACTTTCATTCTTTGTGCTGCGTAGTGCAGACAGCCCTCAAATTGCCCTTTAGTAAACATCAGTGCCACTAATTTGCTAGAACACACATTGAAGTGAGTAATTTTCTAACAGTAATTTAACATTGTTCTTTTTCCTGCTTTGAATTTAATTCTGGTGTGCAATTTTCATTAAAACGTGTATCCTTATTCATGCGGCCCCATATAAACACGTCATTAGTTTGGTGTACACTATAGCATTTTTTACAATTTATTTAAGAACAGCTGTGATCAGTCATGTCACGCAGGGCACCGTCTACATGCAGCTTGTTAGGAACTCTGGGAAATCAGGGGGAAGTGCTGGCATGCTGTTCCCTTAGAGTGGCAGCTCTCTGCTATGCTTTATGCTAACTATCATGTCAGAATGGCAGGAGATGAGGTTGTTTATGGGTTATATTTGCATAATGGAAGATAAAAAAAATGAAAAGTATTGAACAACAATTAAAATATTGAGTTAGAGTAGAGAAGGTATAGAGCACAAGGAAATAAACTAAGGAAGAAGTAGCTAAAACAGTTTGTGTCTTTTACAGCAATGCACTATTACACTGCCCACCTGACATAAAACTTGCAATCTGCTTTTATCAGGGAAAATAGTACTGCCTAATTTATATATATCACTATGTGTGAAATGTAACAGCTGAGACTAGGGGCCTAGCAGGGGCGGGCTGGGCCGGGAGGCAGGGGGGCATCGCCCCCCGGGCCGCTCAGTCTAACCCCTGTTAGGGCCGGCCGGCCGTCCCCCCCGGCTGCCATATTACCCATATATAACCAGGCGGCCGCATCACTTGACAGGCGATGCAACCGCCTGTGCGCCCCCCGGGCTGCATGTTGCCATTCCACCCCTGGGGCCTAGAACCAGTCAGGAGACAGACAGGGGTATGAAATGATACAATATATAACAGTGCACTATTCTCTCCCTATAACAAGTCACCAGCAGTGTATCTGCCATAAACCACCTGCCACGCACTCCAGCTCTCCCCTCTTCTTTCTCCTGACAACAGACTTTATACCTTTGTCCCAGTCCCTTTCTAATCAGCACACATTTAATGTACTGTTGCTCTGTTCATATAGTAGCAGTGGCACCTCAGACTAACACCACCACCCCCAGCATTACACTGCTCTAGACTGTCAGCTCTTCTACTTAGTTTTAAATCCCTCTCTGACTTGATTCCAGCCTCCTCTTTTGTAGACCAGTACAGCCACTCCTGCAGTTGGATGCTCTCTACTTCCACTTATTGCTGAATATATACCAACCTTCGTTCTTAAAGCCTATACTGCTGTCCTCTACACCATCACCTCACAGCACTTACCATGCAGCATGAATAAAATAGGTGGCATCATAGTGCTGGGTCTGAGATACTTCCACTAATAATACTACATGTGTACATCAACAGTTCGCTGCTCATTCACCATCAGGGCCTGAGGACGGGTGCAGGTTGCCCTAGGCTAATACTCCTGTAGAGCCCACTCACCTTCCACTTCAGGCTAATACACGGTAGATAAAATAAAACTTGTCCTTCATTTAAAATTTGACTTCCCTCACATGCCCACCCCCACCAATGTTTATATTCCAGTGTTTTCAAAACTCAGCTCCACGTGGCTTTTTAAAAGGGTAATAGCGATCTTTGTCAATTACTTCATTTTCACTAAACTGTACAGCAGAACGAATGCATGAACGAGCAGTATTGAGGGTAACAATGTTGAAGGATGACTCGCTGTCTCCTGTTTTTACCATGCGAATACGTCAAGATTAAAACCTTAATAGTATTCCCTTATATGTTAAAATTAATTTTAGGTTATACTTCTCCGTCACACTTTTGCACCCCAAAAATTGTTGCACCCTCTCCAAGGCCCTCGCAACCTAGGCTGCAGTCTAGTCAGCCTATTGGATAATCTGGCCCAACTTTTCATTGGTATGGTAGAATGTGTGTGTGCACTACATGCACATATTGTAGAATGTGTGTGTATATGTGATGCATACATGTACTGGTAGACTGTGTGTGTTTGTTACATACAAGAGGGATACAGGTGATGGAGAGCAGTGGGAGCATAACACTTATGTATGATGTAGGGCAGCGGTTCCCAAACTGTGTGCCGTGGCGATCCCAGGGCCGGTGGTAAGCTGGGCAAACAAGGCAGGGGAGCCAAACCTGACAGGCACTCCCGTCCGCCTGCCATCCACCGCTTGTCTACCAGCAGTGCACGGCACCCTCTGCCCTCCTCCCTTCACATTGACTATGAGGCATGACGTCATTACGTCCGACATTTTCAGTGAGGAGTAGCGCAGAGAGGAGCCTGAACTTGAAGAAAAGAAGACAGAAGAAAGAGGCCAAGTAAAAGGTAAGTAAAGGAACAGAGAAACAGCACTGTAATGAAAGGAGCAGAGTAATAATAGGGAAACTGCGGAAGGGGCACAGTGTGATGGTGAAGGGACACAGTGGTATGATGAAGGGGAACAGTGGTATGTTGAAGGGCCACAGTGGTATGATGAAAGGGCAAAGTGTGATGATGAAGGGGCACAATATTATGGTGAAGGGGCACAGTGCTATGATGAAGGGGTACTGTGATGGTGTAAGGGCACAATATTATGATTAAGGGTCACAGTGTGATGATAAAGGGTCACAGTGTGATGATGAAGGGTCACAGTGTGATGATAAAGGGTCACAGTGTGATGATGAAGGGGCACAGTGTGATGATGAAGGGGCACAGTGTGATGAAGAGGCACAGTGTGATGAAGGGGCACAGTGTGATGATGAAGGGGCACAGTGTGATGATGAAGGGGCACAGAGTGATGATGAAGGGGCACAGTGTGATGATGAAGGGGCACAGTGTGATGATGAAGGGGCACAGTGTGATGATGAAGGGGCACAGTGTGATGATGAAGGGGCACAGTGTGATGATGAAGGGGCAAAGTGTGATGATGAAGGGGCACAGTGTGATGAAGGGGTACAGTGGTACAATGAAGAGCCACAGTGGTACGATGAACGGGAACAGTGTGATGATGAAGGGGCACAGTGTGATGGTGAAGGGGCACAGTGTGATGATGAAGGGGCACAGTGTGATGATGAAGGGGCACAGTGGTATGATGAAGGGGCACAGTGATATGATGAAGGGACAAAGTGTGATGATGAAGGGGCACAATATTATGGTGAAGGGCCACAGTGTGTTGGTGATGGGGCACAGTGTGATGATGAAAGGGAACAGTGGTATGATGAAGGGGCACAGTGGTATGATGAAACAAAATGCGTACAAAACGTACTGCCGCTTGTATTTAACATGCTAAAGCACATTGGCGAGCCCTTTTGAAACCACCCTCCAAAACGAACTGAAAAAACTCCTTCACCGCCAGCCTAACATTGCCGGCATAGGGAGGATCTGACCCCTGTCTGACTATTGTACATGCACGGCTAAGGTCGTGCATTTGCATAACAATGTCTCCCAGCGATAGATGAGGAGCAGCTTCTCCGGGGGCAATACATTCCTATGGACTGCAATGAAAAGGTAAGCAAAGCTTTTCACTGCTTGTTAAATTGGGTCACATCGCAGTATCCATAACCGTTTATGGGGACAGCAGTGGCTAGTGTTAAACAGGTTAAGGTGGGAGAAGTCTCAGATTTATCCTGCTACAACACCTTGATAATTTAAAAGAGCTGTGATGGCCATTCTCGGTTTTCTCCAGCTTTCTAGCTCATCGATGCTTAGTAAATAAGTCTAAAGTTTTGGGTAGGTGAGCAAAATCTGTAATTCTCTTTTGCAGCTCTTTGATTAAAGCGATAAGTAGAGATGCTCACTGACCCCTGTGTTTTGGTTTTGATGTTGTTTTTGGATCTGGATTACCTTCGGGTTTTGGTTTTGCCAAAACCGTCCTTGAGTGTTTTGGTTTTGGATCTGTATTTTTCTTTTTGAAAAATTACTAAAATATGCTAAAATCACATAATGTTGCCGTTTTTTTGATCCTACATTATTATTAACCTCAATAACACTAATTTCAAGTAATTTGCAGTTAGTTTTTACCACCTCACAGGTCACATTATTATTTTCATACACTTTTAGACCAATACTGCAGCGACCTGGCTGGATGGTAAGCAAGATGGTATTGTCCTTGGATCATGAAATCAGTAATGGTTCATTTGATCGCTCCACCCGTTCCTTAAATAACTGGGGTAGTTCTACAGCTAGTACATGGACAGAGTGAAGCAGGCGGTCATGTACAAGGAGACCCTCAAAGGTGGGAAAGGGGTCCCGGATATTCCCACCATGCTGCGCACCTTTTTTGTCTGCAACTGCATCCGCAGAACTCTTATTGAAAATAACATTTGCTCTGCTGGGAAGTCCATGTCTCACTTTTTCCTCCTGCCTCTTTGGAGAACCCTTGGTTGGGACATGTAGGACAGCTCCTTCCCTTACAATTGGACTACACCTTGGTTTTACCTGGATGTTGGACTGTTTGTGAGGGAGCACCATCTGGAGGGACTTAAACCTGACTTGTGGAAGCCAAAAACTGTCCACAAGCTCATCAGAGCTAAAGACATTATGGAGTCTGTTCCAGGGCTCCCTGCTGCAACAACAAAACACATGTGGGAGAATGTGGCCTCTAAGAGGCTTACTAATAGACACAAAGACATTGCATGGATGGCTATCCAGGGATGTCTGCCTCTCAGGGCATTCATCATTCATGCACTCCCGGAACCTGTGCCGATATGTTCACTGCCCCTTCTGCATCACCAGCAGGGAAACAGCACTGCATATTTTTTGGGACTGCCCCACTGCACAGGCACCGTTGGATGCCTTGGAACATGAACATAAGGACAGTGTGCCCAGAACTTGCCTTTCATACCATTCGGTATTTTATGGATTATTTCCTGGGACCCACATCATTAGGGCAATCCAGGAGGCCTGGAGCCTAATGAACTGCTGTAAGGACGCTATTTGGCTTGCCAGGAATCGCCTCATCTTGAAAAGAAAGAAGATGACCATCCAGGACTGTCGCAGGCTGATCCACAGCCTACTAAGAAACTATAACAGCATTGACAGTCCTGAGGAAGAGAAGGATGACTAATTTTCTGTGTCCCTCTTCTCCTTCTCCCCCTGTGTGTCTGTTTATTCAATATAACACTGTTGAATTTGCCTGCAAATTCAGAAGACAAGCCTGCTTGTCTTCCTATTCATCAATGACTCTTAGCAATGGAGCCCTTGTCTTTGGGTGTTACCTATATAAGGCAGTAGAACTTGCCTGCAAATTCAGTAAATGTAACTACAATATTCTTATTTCTGGTAAAGTAAAAAGGTTTTTACAAAGAGATCAAAGGGGAACATTAAACAAAAAACCACCGCAAACAAATATAACTTCCACTTCCTCAGTAAAAAAACAACAAAAAACTATAGAACACGCTATAAAACCGAGATAACAACATAATAAAGTTAAATATATATGATTTATAGTTTACCCTAAATTTACTATTCTATAATTCTGTACAACAAATAAAAGTTATACTTGTGCTAAGGACACCGGAACAATTAGTTCCATTTCTGATGAGTTTACAAATACCAAACTAAAATAAATCTGCATCTCTCTGCGAGCTTTAAACATCTGTTCCCACAATACATGTGATTTAGTAAAAATAAATACATTTATAATAACTTAACACGTTCTTCGTACCAAAAGCAGGAAGCAATAAACCTGCTATTAACAAGACGAAATAGGATGAAAAAATTTAGTCCTAACATATACTGGATGCTGTAAGCATATTACGGGTGATAAATAATAACCATCAGGATCTGAGTGCAAGTTCAGGTTTAGTGCTATTCTTGCATTTGCTAAGAACAGACAGAAAATGCTTAAAGTGAAACTAAATCCACCAAAATATTTAGAAACATTGTACCAGAATGGTGAATGGAAGGTGAACATTGCAATCTAGGTTATTTAATGCAATCTAGGTTATTTTATTAACAATAGTAAAACAAATGATTAAGATGTTACTCATTACACGTTGCCAGGGTCGCCCAGCTGAGCCACATTAAAATCTGGTCAAAGTGGCTGCTCGGATCTTCTTATTCATCCAGGCGGTTACACCCACCCTAGGGTGCAGAGTCGTCTCTTGCCTAGTCTGCGTGTATAGTCTGGGGGTTCTTCACGTGGTCACATAACCCTGAGACTAAGTGGGGGAAAGGGCCAGGGCCCAAGATTACTCATGCTGCGTTATTACTGTGAGTTGATCCACATGCCAGGTTAATGACATGTGTTCTCACATTTTTTACCTGTCTACATACAACGGTGTTCAGTTACGAAGATCTGAGACCCCATACTGCATGTACATCCCCACTCCACACATAATTATACATTATGCAGCACACATAATGTATGTTTGGCATGTGCGTTGCGCTGTATGTTGTACATTTGACATGAAGTTGAAACTTGCGTGGTGCTGCCACAGGCATCTTGTTCTTGGGTCACATTGTGTCGCCTTACCTCTCTTTGTCAAACAGTATGCCCCCAACCTTCTCTCCCCTTGTCACATATGATGCCCAACCATTCCTCATCACATATATATACCCTTACCACTCACCCCTTATCACATGGGTTGTCCCACCATTCTCCCTTGTCATGTATCATCATCACCATTTACTTATATAGGGCCACTAATTCTGTAGTGCTGTACAGAGAACTCACTCACATCAGTCCCTGCCCCATTGGGGCTTACAGTCTAAATTCCCTAACACACACACACACACACACACACACACAGGCAAACACACACACAGGCAGACACACACAAAGGCAGACACACAGACCAGGGTCAATTTGTTAGCAGCCAGTTAACCTACCAGTATGTTTTTGGAGTGTGGGAGGAAACCGGAGCACCCGGAGGAAACCCACGCAAATACGGGGAGAGCATACAAACTCCTCACAGATAAGGCCATGGTTGGGAGTTGAACTCATGACCCCAGTGCTATGAGGCAGAAGTGCTAACCACTTAGCCACTGTGCTGCCCATATATGCCCTAAACCCTACCATCCTCTCTTCCTGTAAAGGACACTGAGAAAGGGGCAAAGTAGCAGGGTCCAGGCCTGCCTGTGTAGTGCGAGGAGTCACCAACCTGGTTTGGCCTCACTCCATCCAAAGGCTATGGGGGAGGCCCCAGGAAGTTAATGGAGCACAACATTTCTCAAGCAGGCCCTGTTTCCTGTTACCAGAGGTTCCTACTTACTACAGTGTCCAATGGAGGAGGGTTCTGGCCTTATTCACAGCAGCCCTAACCAGTGCTCCATGTGGGTGTGGGGGGGGGATCTGTGCAGAGTCTGTGAGTCCCACTGATGATATCACTGACACTCTGTACAGACAACCAACATCATGCATCAGCTGTAATGTAGTAAATACTTGGAAATTATGAATAAATCATATTGACAGGATGGGTCATCAGACATGTCATTAGAGATGTTCTTGAACAGGTTAGCCGAATCAGCTCTGAAAAGTCCTAAGAAATTATTGAACGTTAGACTAAAAATTTGAGCTAAATTCAAGAAAGGCAAAAATATCCTACTATACTCAAGACATAACATAGTTAAGCTTAAATTCTTATATTGTACAGTATTTTAATGGTTTTCTAGTCATTTAAGCTTAAGCCTCAAAAAATAAATAAATCTGTCAATAAAAAATCTAACCGGCCCCAAAATCAGGAACATACTGTAAAAAAACAGTTTGACAACCCTTGAACCAGCTAAATACAATCACATTTCAATCATTCAAGCATCTCTACTAATCATCTTTATTAATAAATTTAAATGTCCTTGCCCCAGCTCCCATGATGCATTGCATTTTTTTTAAGGCTAAGATGAGAGCTGAATAATTACTATGAGTGGCTGTTACATTCTATAAAATGTGACATTTTTGCATCTCTTTCACTGGAGCAAACAAGCTCTGCTACACCTATTATCCTTCAAGACTCCATTACGGTTGTGTCTACTCTCTATATCAACTGAAATGTTTCTCCTTCATCACTTTTCAGACATCACCCACTAATTCTGTGAATACGGTTATACTAAGAAAACATTTTTTGTTACAAGTGAAAACTTAAGAAAGTATTCTGAGGTTCCCTGTAAGGCAGAGTGTGTACTTTTAAAGCCACACTGACACCAAATGTAAAAAATCATCTGGAGAGGAACAAAAATACAGCTTTAACGTTGTTGACTAAGCAACACTTGTTTAACAGCTTAAAAGGGCTGCACTTAAAACCTTAGCGAAAACAATAAAGGTCACGGGTTCAAAGCCTGGCGCAGCAGGTTTAAAGTTCTATGTCTCTAATGGACATAAAAATGACCAATTATATCTGGTTACTAATCATGCTATGTGAAACTGCATAAAGATGCAAAGTGCTTTGATATTCCCTCGTTTACAGGGATACTTAAGTGCAACATTATTATTAAAAAAAAATCTTTACACAGGCACTCAATTCCCTGCTAGGAGCCGGCATGCTGCAAATGCTTATTAAAATTGTTCATTAATAGGCAAAACAACATGGGGCTTTATATAAAACAATTAGCAAAACAAGCACATTTTTTAGAATTAAATTGCTACAAGAATAATCATTTGGAAGTGGAAGTCCACCTATTATTAGTGTCCCAGCTCAAGATGCTTTGTCTTGTTTTTCATAGCCAACCGTGACAAAACCAGAGTAATTAAATTCTGTGTACAGTTATCACTGCTTAGACCATACTAGACAATCAAATCCCATAACATAATTAACATTCTAGGTTTACATATTAAAAAGAAATTAACTGTACAATGTATACAGTATGTCACACAAACAAAGACATGGAAATGTTTTGGGGGTTTCTGTAACAAAAGTAGCAGGTCTATGCGGTTAATAACTTAAAATGTGCTTAAAATGTAATCTGTACTCAGTGTTTGTTATTTACACTTTGTGCATTAGGCATTCTGTTGGCAGAGACTATATTTAGCCGATCAATTCACCATACCTGCCTACTCTCTATACCTCTCCTCCAGCAGATCCAAGTGGTAAGTGCAGGGGGCATGATGGCGTGATTTGTGTTATTACAGCAGTGCACCCTCACCCTGCTGCGCAGTGCCACAATTATTATCATCACGCAGTAGGGGCATTATGATGCAATACACCGCTAATAGCATCATCACTTGCAAGAAGATTGGGTGGTATCTAGGAGAACTCCTCAAAATTTTTGGGTCACTCAGACAAACCAGGAGAGTAGGAAAGTTGCATCATAATGTCCTTGTGCTTCAGTGATGTTATTAGTTTCCATACTTCCCTGCTCTCCCGGAATGTCCGGGAGACTCACGAATTCCGGGTAGAGCAGGTAAGTCTCCTGCATCCTGTCCTCGACGGGCCTCAATGCCATGATTCATGGCAAATCTAGTCATTTTGGCCCTGTCCCCACAACAACATGCAATATTGTTGCAGGAAGAGGCCAAAATGATTTGTCATGCACCATCCCCTCCCACCACACACCTCTTTCGGGATCCACCGGAGGGAGAAAATACAAAGTAGGCAAGTATGTTAGTTACTAGAGAACTGCTGGGCAGCATTGTAAAGAATATTGGTTCCAACCTCCAAAATGTCAGTCACTCTGTCTGTAACTATGCTTACAGCATAGTTCTGATATAGTACCTGCTGCCTCTAGCAATTGCCTCCCAGTGAGAGTAAAAGATTGATTTACTCACTGTCCAATGTTTAGGGTAACAAGTAAACTTTTTGTATGCTTTAGGCAGGGGTGCACGCAGGGGGGGTTTCTGGTTCTCCAAAAACCCCTCCCCTCTGCGAAGAACAGTGTCCGTACATAGCGGCACTGTACTATACAGCAGCCGCGGCGCTGTCAGAGAAGCGTCCACGGTGGTGTATATACAGCACCACTGCGGGCGCTTCATTGACAGCGCCACGGCTGCTGTTCAGTGCAGTGCCGCCGAAATGGAGCTGCTGCACATGCACGGCCGCATGGGCAGCAGCTCTCTCTATATATTTTGATTGGGGGGAAACCCCCTTTAAAAATCCTGCGTGCGCCCGTTAGGGGTACTGAACTTGTACCATACTGATCTTCATAGTTCTGCTGATGTCCCTTTACTTTTTTATACAAGTCATTATTCATTTATTATCCTTACTAGAGATTTGTAGAATATTTGCAGAATATTTCTCTGTTCAGGATACGCTTTGGATGTAATAAAATATGAAACATGTATAAGTCATATAAGCTAAAAAGCTGGATTTATATTCCTGTAAATATTTTCCGACAGGAGCACTATCATTGCCCATTCCTCCCTATCCTAGCATTACTTGCATCACTGCTCCTGTCTATTAAAAAGACACTTGATACTGTTAACCTGCCTACGGACATGCGATGCTTACACTGTTGAGTATGAAATGAGTCCTCTCTTAAGGAAAACCATTTATAACTCCAAAATCAGGAAAACTTAGTAGTGACATACACTATGTTCTATAAAGTTAGTGAAAGCTTAAAAACATAAAATTATTTTCTACAAAATCATAATTATCTGTAATAGTGTACAAATAAGTTTAAGTGAAGCCCTAAGCTGAGGGCAATTAAAATTTCGTGCTATATTTCATCAGCACTGACTGTAGGGGTTAAACAATTGGTGGCAGGCAGCCTATCACTCTTGGGGGAGTGGTTTTCCAGGAGGGCATAAATTACTTGGGAGCCCCTTTTGCAGTAACCTAACTCTTGGCCTCTGGGGCGGAGGATATCCGGTCGTATGCGACAATGTGAGTCCAGAAGAGGGCAGTCACGATGACGCCAAGTTTAGTACCGACCAATCGTAAAGACTTGGGATCCGTAAAGTCTTGGGACAGCGGTATTGAGTTTCAACTTACGCTGTATTGGTTTAAAATTTAGTCGTTAGCTGACTGCTTCGCTCTCGTCGCCATTCAGAGTTTTAAAATAAAATTCTTCCACAAAATAAATACGCCCCTTTTTGCCAAACTTATATCTGGTGTCCGTGTCGTTATTTTAGACAAGAAGGTATTAGGTGTTTAACCATTAAGGTATAAGTGCAAGGATAAAAGGTATTAGCACTGAACATTTTATAAGTAATTATGCATATGAAAGGTCTTCAGAAAGATCCACAATATACAATATAGACTTAGTATGTGACAGTCATTTGGCTGTGATGCCCATGCTATCTGGATAATGGTGAAATAACCAGTCATTTGTGTCTATTTCAGATAGGAAGCACAGACTATTTATTAAAGGGGGCATTCCGGGTGCGGGATGCTTTCCAGAGAAACATCACACTTTCCCTATACACCATGCCGGAGCTATCGCCAGTGACAAGATTTAAAGAGGAAGCCTATGTACAGAACCACCCCCAATTCTTCTTTTGTCATTACCATCACAATAGTATTTATATATTTATAGTAGATTTTTAACAATTATTTTTTTTTATTTTTTTTTTATAGTGAAACTGAAAGTTTGAGCTCTCATTTACGTTGCACATGTGTGAACCAGCTAACCATGTCACATGTAGGCTTTGACATTCTAACTAAGGCTAGGAGGGACACAACTGTAACTGTACTGTGTTCACTTTGGCAGCTCTGAGATAGATAGATAGATAGATAGATAGATAGATAGATAGATAGATAGATAGATAGATAGATAGATAGACAAAACACACGCAGTATTCATTTTGTTCACTTACATGCACATTTGATTTATAAAATCGAATATTCTATTCTCATGTATTCATTTATCTCTCTATCCCCATCTCATCCAAGCCTTCGAATAGCAATGTCTGTGTCTCTTCCCCTGTAACGACTTTGTATTCGTCTATTGATTTTGTTAGTAAATTTTACTGTGAACTCTTGCATAGCTTGTCAGTGTCATATAACAATTAAATAGTGATAGATAACACAGCTGATAATTGAAGCTTCACAATCCCTGAAATGGCTTAACTAGCCGTGGATGATAAGAATTGCAATCACTTCTTACCATTGCTGCCAAGACCCTGTAACACAGCTGACAGATTTGGAAATGTGAAAAGGAAACTTCTGACTTCAGTAATAAGTCACAATTAGTGACTAGGGGTTCAATGATTTATCTATTTTTGTTATAAAGAAATTACACATTACAGAGACCAGTCATACCTTCATCAAACCATAGCCAACATCAGGGCATAATTTAAAAGGGAATTCAGACTTCAGAAAACTATTGTGTTACTAGATTGATTTATTTTCATTGTCCTTTCCCTGACACATACTGCCATATAGTGCAATTGGCCTGATATGTTCTCCGTTGTGGCCCCAAAAGCCTGATAAATAATGTGAATAAAAGGGAGCATGTTGGTAAAATGAAGTGCACTAACAGGTCCCAATGATGCAGCGAGGTCCAGCTGCTTGTTCCACGCACAGCTGACTATAAGAATTATGGGTTCTCTGACAAATCTGGGACCCATCTCTCTTTGACAGATTAGTTTATTTATTTCTAAAACTTCTAGCAAAGGTTCAATGTTATTTACTATATGGTGCATACTCTACTGCATGTACTTTACTGCATGCACTCTACTGCATGCACTCTACTGCATGCACTCTACTGCATGCACTCTACTGCATGCACTATATGACTCTTTGAGCCACATGCAGATGTGCATCAAAGAGTTATGGTGGTTAATGTCAACGATTCACAGTTCCCTTTGCTTTGCCCACCAGACTCTCTGATTGTAGATGAAATGTGCACTGTGTGTATTTTCCCTCCCATTCACTGGGCAGAGATTGAGCTTTTACAGTAAACCACTACACCTGTTTTACTGTGGTGGTTTTCTAACAGTTGGGTGGTAAGATTTGAAGTGGGTATTTCCAGTTACTGCAAGTCAGATGATAAGCTGTAGACTGTAGATGGTAAAACACAAACTTACAGTAACTATGTTAAGTAGCAGAACTGTATATTGATGATGGGTTGGTTCAGTGATCTTCTCACTTGAGAAATAACGCTGCCCGCGTTGCTGTCAGCTCCATGGTACACCACACATACCCGGCACCAAGATAACACATGGGGCTTCAGGAGGAGAGTGATTGAATGTTGGAATTGTGTTTGAATACTTTGGGGCCCCCAAAAGATTAGTTACGGTAATAGCAGGGGAGCCCTGTCCCCCAAAATGACAGGCCCTTTGACATCCCCGATTGGACACAGAGATCGAGCAACATGATTGGCCCACGTATTGCTTGTCTTAAGACAGTTATATACATTAAAATCTGATCTTTAGATCTGATTGCGTTAATTATTTTGTAAGAAAATAAAAAGATGTGTGGTTGACAACTTAAACATGATCAGATAAAGATGCATGAATCAATTTGCAATATGTTTGGGAATGGTGGAAAAATTCAATCCGATTTAGTCAAATTGAAGTTCTTAAAGCATGCATATTCTAATGTTAGAATGAATGTAGGACCAGCGACGATTGGCCCTTATTCAGTCGCTTCAGGCTGTGCAAACACCCTTGTCAATAGCTGTTCCTGCATGCAGATCCACCCAGGCAGCGTGTGACTCTTCGGCACAAGCCAGTGTTACGAGCACAGCCTAGGAGGAGTGTGTCCACATGGACCAATAGGAAGCTATTGCTCTGTGCAGTCACTTCCCCCCACCCACAAATCCAGATCAGACAGGACCATTAATGCCTGGATGGGCCCAGAGCACCATCCCCCAGTGGGGGCTTTGGTACTTTGCAGATCTTCATCCTCTCGGAAACCCTTAATGTGTGAAAACGATAAATGTGTGAAACGATTATTCGTTCTTCTCCAAAAGTTTTTAAAAATGCAAGAGTTTCTCCCAGTATTTAAAGCCAAACATTCATCTATTGCTGCATTTAAGAGCAAGAAAACTAAACAAATCTGTCTAGACAAGTCTATAAAGGCGGGGGTTCCCTTTAAGAGCTTCATGGGCAATCTGGCAATGAGTTATTCTTATGAGTTTGTCTGAGAAGTAGAATTCTGTTTAAATCATCTTCTGATCGTTTATCACTGTCATTGCAACCAAAATGCATGATGCGTTTATTGTTTCAGATAAAAGGATATAATTAAATATTGTTTCTGAACAAAGGAAATATATGAATGCTGAAGTTAATGCAATTTTTCAATTGTCATATGTACTACTGAAGGGGTGGCTTGAATATATCTTTAGCAGGTACTGTCTCTCCACTTTTCAGTAGACATTGACTATCAAATTAGCTAGTGTAATAAATCGTCTGCAGAAGAACGCTGTTCTCTCTGCGAGTCTTGTATTCTATTACCCTTTTTGTATATGTTGCCATACAGATGTACCTCCTCACTGTACCTATGATGACAAGGAGAATTATGGTGGGATTAATCCCTCTAAGATTGCTATAATAATACGAGCTACATCCTTGGCTCTCCATCTCTGTGGGAACTACAAATCTCTGATTTATACACTAATATGCACCATGAGGAAAAACATTGCTTTGCTTTTAACCTTTAAAACATGAAAAAGAACAAGAGGTGCAAATACTTAGTGCAACAAAAGAAAAAAAACATTCAATAGTTCAGAAATTAATAAAATTGCACAATCCCACCTCTGAGAATCAAATCTCATAATCCACATGGCAAGATATGCACTCAGCCCAATATGTATCAATGCTATGATGGACTTGTGACGTTGCTGGAACACCTCCAGCCTGTTAGGTCTAGGTTGGGAGTACACAAGTGAATGCCGGGGGGAAGAGATATGTATGTACAGTAAAAATACATTGAGCTGTTGGACGAGCTGGAAGCCCTTGTGTATGGAGCCAATGATGCAATGCTTAACATTTGTGTTATCACTGGCCAATAATGTTCCACTTATCATGCTTTTCGGTATTAAATATTCTATGGGCCACAGTTATATATGGAGACAACCAGAGGACTGCAACTCTAACGCTACAAGTCTGATTCCTATGTTTATCTTGTCAGCACTACTACAATGGCTCCTAGAACTATGTATAAGGCAGCCCTAATTTACTACCAAAAAGTAGAACTGAGCTCCTCCAAGCAAGTTTCTCTCCCCTCCAGTGAGCGTATGGTACTAAATGTGTACAGGCATCACACGCCAAAAAGACAATACAATATTAAACTGTGCTGATTTAGCAGGTGAAAATATAACCACTGTATTGCGCTCAATTACCTAGGGCTCACTGAATGATTTGATAATTACTAAAATACTAATAATGGATATAAAAGTATTGTATGGCATAAATGGTGCAAAACAATGTAGATAAAATCATGGATTTAATAGAACAAATATACAATCAGGGAGACTAAAATAGACAATGATAATACAGCAAAAAAACAAAAAGGCTGTAAGAACATAAAAAATATAAACCATCATACAAGGGCTTATAAATATATCCACAATGAGAGAGGCTTGCACAGGCAAACATCAATAAAGAGGAAGCAGGTGCCTACAACATTGGCCAAAAACAAAAAGGTAATATTTCTACAAAGACCAGAAACAACGACTCCACCATGAGACCATGAAATAAGATTGCAGATGCAGCACACTTTTGCCCTTTTTTTAATTTTAACTTAGTACTATCATAAAGTGATATTTTGAAATAATTTGTAATATTCTTCTTTATGTGACAGGGACATAAAACAAACAATTGACATAAGGACTCAAACAGATCTATAGGTATGGTGATCTCCCAAAAGCATGAAAATGTAGCTTCTGACATTCCTACAAAAGGTTCAACAGCCGACATTAAACTCTTCAGGAGAAAAAAAAACACATTTAAAAGATGGATGCACACTTAAGAGAATAAAAGTGGAGTTTAGATGACTGACAACTATTGTAATACATCCATTAGAACAGTATAAATCGTTTTGAAACCTTTATGGTTGCCATAGTAACCAGATGTAGGTGTTTATGCAATCCTTATTTAATCCCCTTTGTGATAAGATTCTCCTTTACCACTGACAAGATATCACACTCTCCCCCCTGTCTGAGAAGTTGAGGCGATATATTACTGGAAATGCTATAATCACTCTATAATCTCTTTATAGGGGACAATTACAGTCCTGAGAAAACAAATTGTTTGTAACCTTTTACAAGGGCAGTTTTGAGCAAAGTACATGTACAGTGATAATTTATATACAAAACCCAGTCTTCCTGCTCTTAAACATATGATTTTCTTCTATGTAGTAAATCAAGTTGAAACGTTTATGTATTTGCCTAACATGTGGGAAACATGAAATTGCACTTTTTAATATGAAATTAAATGTATTGTTTAATGGATGTAGAATATGGAGCTATAAGGTTGATATCCTACAGTACTTACGTTCTCTTTTTTAAACACACTTTTTTGTTACAATAAATACAGTATATGGGTGTGATTTGTGTATATGTGTCTCTTACCATTTATCTGTTATCTGTGATATTTATCATACACATCTCTATTAGTCACATCCCATTTACCTTTTTTAGCGTTTCAGGTTTGTCAAGTTGCCCTGACGAAATTAACTGTGCAGATAGGTGGATGGAAACACATGAGCAAGACCAGCGATGTTTCAGCAGGTCAAGTGATTTAAGCAACAGCGCTGCGGTGAAATGACAGGGTCACACTAAATAATGTGTTTTACTTTCATTATTTATATATGAAAATGCAAGTTTTGGGTATAGTGGTCTTTTAAAAGATCACAATTATTATTATTATTAACATTAATGTATTTAGTGCTTATGCTCGTTCTCATCACCTCTCTCTTCCCGGCCCCTTTACTCACTCCTCCTGCACTTGATCCCCTCTACTGAATCCCCTTTGTGCCTGCTGTCTGTTTGTCCCTTTACGAGCAGGGCCCTCTTTTGTCCTGTCTCTATACCTATTCTTCTGCTCCAACTTCACTACAATAGCCATGCCTGGAGCTTCTGGTGTCTTGGTATTACTCGCTTATTGTTCTGTACTGTTTTACCTGTATGGTCAACTGTTTGTATTGTGTACAGTACTGCGGAAACCTGGTGGCGCCATATAAATAAAGGATAATAATAATAATAATAACAATAGTGGCAGCATATTCTGTAGCACTGTACAATCGTCACTTTGAGGAGTTTTTGTTATTCCAAGACAACGCGGGTCTGCATACCGCCCAATTTTTCACATCCCACTGAGGGTGAGTTCAGCACTACCGAGCACTGGCCCTGTTCCCAACCGCTTTCAAAACATCTTTTCAATTCCGCATGCACCAGGGGTAGGCGCCCGCAGCACCCATTCACCGCTGCTATGCAGAGCAGCAGTGAATGCACATACCTCCCAAATGTCCAAAACTGTCCGTGAGTCTTGCAGCGGGACAGAGTCCATAAATCAAGACTGTCCCGCCTAAATAGGGACATTTGGGGCTACCTCATATCAGACTATCATAGCAAAAGAACCCGCTAGGCACCATCATCATCATCATCATTTATTTATATAGCGCCACTAATTCCGCAGCGCTGTACAGAGAACTCATTCACATCAGTCCATGCCCCATTAGAGCTTACAGTCTAAATTCCCTAATATAGACACATACTCACACACAGACAGAGAGAGAGACTATGGTTAATTTTGATAGCAGCCAATTAATCTACCAGTATGTTTTTGGAGTGTGGGAGGAAACCGGAGCACCCGGAGGAAACCCACGTAAACACAGGGCGAACATACAAACTCCACACAGATAAGGCCAGGGTTGGGAATCGAACTCATAACCCCAGTGCTGTGAGGCAGAAGTGCTAACCACTGGGCCACTGTGCTGCACCATTTATAAATTCTCTTTACCACTTACATTATCAACTGTACGCCTTAACCAAAATTAAACTAACTGGAGAAAATCTCCCAAAAAATCAAACAAGTACACACAATTTCATATCAATCAAAGCGCATACATCTTATAAATGAAAGCCCATTGAATTGGAATTTTAAAATTAACTTTACTATGCCTGCTTTGAAGTCTTGGATTTAAATAGATTTCTTAACTTTCCCATCTCAGAAATCACTCGCTACTCTCCTCACTCAAATACAAATATAGGAATGTTTCACTAAAACAGGACAAAGTGTGCCAAACTGATAACGATCGTTGCTACAGTTCTATCAGCCTCCAGCATGCAGATTTAACTCTGCCATAATCATTATACGAAAAGTCAAATCCCCTTCTCGATTTTCACTGCTGAAACAGTATTTGGCAGCCTGTGTTGTAAGAAATTAACAGCGAAAAAAAAAAATTAGAGATCCTTATCTATAGTCTACTAAGCCCAACAGATGAATGAAGAAATACACACAGCATCATGATTTTTTTCTATCAGAGCAGCAAAGGTAATTAAGTTGCAGAAATTTTTCATCTGATCTGGCTCCCTTTAGAGCAATTGCAAAAAGCATCATTTTTGATTTTGCTGGCTTAGAAACAACACAGACAAGGTATGTGGTTTCTAAGGCACATTATGACGAATATGCAGTATTGTTCCATTTAGGATGATGAGATATCAATAGGATTTTAGAAGGCTGCATATTTTATTGCCATAGAACAAAAGAAAGTAAACAAGGCTATGTGACATCTATACCTTACAGAATACCCGGATACTGAACGCAGGAAAGATACATTAATCAGTAATTCTAACTCTAAGGGCCACTGATCTTCCAAAAATATATTTTATTTGTAGCATAAACATTTTATACTGTAAATATATAACAAAATACAATACACAGATTGCCTGAGGGCTTTAAATTAAAATACATTTTTGAAAGCATAGACTATGCTGCATAGTAGAAGGGCCCACGGGAGCCTGGGGCCACAAGTGTATGTTATGTTGCATTTCAGAAGGCCATACAATGCCGACAAGCTGGCACAGGTTAAAAAGGACCATTGACGGTAAATCTTTCAGGTATTTTATATCAGAAATGCATCCATGATCCCAATATCCATAAAGACCAGCCCAAATCTATCAATGTAATCACAGTAATATACAAGAAGTATTTTTGAAAGATTGAAAGGAAAATGTTGTTGATGAAAAGTAACACAGACTTGCAGATGACTGTTGTTCAGAAGATTTGTACAGCATATGAATCAACAAGTCAGACTTGTAAATCTAAGAGCTCATAGACATGGGACTTCTAAATCTAAGGTCTCATAGACATGGGACCTCTAAATCTAAGGGCTCATAGACACAGGACCTCTAAATCTAAGGGCTCATAGACATGGGACTTCTAAATCTAAGGGCTCATAGACATGGGACTTCTAAATCTAAGGGCTCATAGACATGGCATCGACAAACAATACCTGTTAAAAATATAGACACTGCCTAGTACTTTGTCCTCAGTTTTAACAAAGCATTTGAAACTTATTGTCAACACCTCTCTACAGCATTTTGTACTATGTATTTAATGAGCATTCCCAGAAAGTTTATTATAGCGAATATTTACTCTTGTGAAAGCTGAAATTGCCGCAGAGCAAAGTGAATAGTGCTTTGTGCATACTGCTCCATGGGCTTGATTTGTTAAGGATCTTAAATAAAGAGGTATCTTATTTCAGTCTCCTGGACAAAATCAAATTACAATGCAAGGGGTGCAAAATAGTTTTCTGTTTTGCACATAAGTTAAATACTGACTGTTTTTCATGTAGCCCACAAATACTTGATAGCTTATTTGTACACTGAAATTTAAAGTTGATATTTGTGTAACGGTCATATTGGAGGAAGGGACTATGATTATGAGGAAGTGACTATGATTAGGAGGACAAGGTTGCATACAGCAGCAGGAGATATGTGTGTTGGTCATATTGGAGGAAGTGACTATGATTAGTAGGACAAGGTTGCATACAGCATCAGGAGATATGTGTACTGGTCATATTGGAGGAAGTGACTATGATTTGGAATAAGTGACTATGATTAGGAGGACAAGGTTGCATACAGCAGCAGGAGAAAAGTATGCTGGTCATTTTGGAAGAAGGGACTATGATTAGGAGGACAAGGTTGCATACAGCAGCAGGAAATAAGTGTGCTGATCATATTGGAGGAAGGGACTATGATTTGGAATAAGTGACTATGATTAGGAGGACAAGGTTGCATACAGCAGCAGGAGAAAAGTATGCTGGTCATATTGGAGGAAGGGACTATGATTAGGAGGAAGTGACTATGATTAGGAGGACAAGGTTGCATACAGCAGCAGGAGTTAAGTATGCTGATCATATTGGAGGAAGTGACTATGATTAGGAGGACAAGGTTGCATACAGCAGCAGGAGATATATGCATTGGTCATATTGGAGGAAGTGACTATGATTAGGAGGACAAGGTTGCATACAGCAGCAGGAAATAAGTGCTGATCATATTGGAGGAAGTGACTATGATTAGGAGGACAAGGTTGCATACAGCAGCAGGAGATATATGCATTGGTCATATTGGAGGAAGTGACTATGATTAGGAGGACAAGGTTGCATACAGCAGCAGGAAATAAGTGCTGATCATATTGGAGGAAGTGACTATGATTAGGAGGACAAGGTTGCATACAGCAGCAGGAGATATATGCATTGGTCATATTGGAGGAAGTGACTATGATTAGGAGGACAAGGTTGCATACAGCAGCAGGAAATAAGTGCTGATCATATTGGAGGAAGTGACTATGATTAGTAGGACAAGGTTGCATACAGCAGCAGGAGATATATGCATTGGTCATATTGGAGGAAGTGACTATGATTAGGAGGACAAGGTTGCATACAGCAGCAGGAGATATGTGTACTGTTCATATTGGAGGAAGAGACTATGATTAGGAGGACAAGGTTGCATACAGCAGCATGAGTCAAGTATGCTAGTCATATTGGAGAAAGTGACTATGATTAGGAGGACAAGGTTGCATACAGCAGCAGGAGATATATGTACTGGTCATATTGGAGAAAGAGACTATGATTAGGAGGACAAGGTTGCATACAGCAGCAGGAGTCAAGTATGCTAGTCATATTGGAGAAAGTGACTATGATTAGGAGGACAAGGTTGCATACAGCAGCAGGAGATATGTGTTCTGGTCATATTGGAGGAAGTGACTATGATTAGGAGGACAAGGTTGCATCAGCAGTAGGAGATATATGTACTGGTCATATTGGAGGAAGTGACTATGATTAGGAGGACAAGGTTGCATACAGCAGCAGGAGATATGTGTTCTGGTCATATTGGAGGAAGTGACTATGATTAGGAGGACAAGGTTGCATCAGCAGTAGGAGATATATGTACTGGTCATATTGGAGGAAGTGACTATGATTAGGAGGACAAGGTTGCATACAGCAGCAGGAGATATGTGTTCTGGTCATATTGGAGGAAGTGACTATGATTAGGAGGACAAGGTTGCATCAGCAGTAGGAGATATATGTACTGGTCATATTGGAGGAAGTGACTATGATTAGGAGGACAAGGTTGCATCAGCAGCAGGAGATATATGTACTGGTCATATTAGAGGAAGTGACTATGATTAGGAGGACAAGGTTGCATACAGCAGCAGGAGATATATGTACTGGTCATACTGGTGGAAGTGACTATGATTAGGAGGACAAGGTTGCATCAGCAGCAGGAGATATATGTACTGGTCATATTAGAGGAAGTGACTATGATTAGGAGGACAAGGTTGCATACAGCAGCAGGAGATATATGTACTGGTCATATTGGTGGAAGTAACTATGATTAGGAGGACAAGGTTGCATCAGCAGCAGGAGATATATGTACTGGTCATATTAGAGAAAAGTGACTATGATTAGGAGGACAAAGTTGCTTCCTGAGTTTGTGATATCAGAACTAGGTAAATAACCTTTTTATAGATAGTGTATAGCTGTATCGCCTGTGAACACACAAGTTTGCCAATTGATAAATGGACCCACCCATAAGTAACAGACACATGAGATATATGTGGATAGAGCCTCTTCTTCTCATCCTCTTGTCCATTCTAGTATTTCTATTTTGATCACACTACAGCACTTGTCTGTCCAGTCACAAACAAAACAAAAAAAGCCAGTATGTTTTAATGCAACATTGTATGTCCGTCCTATAGATAAGAATATTTACTCCTATGTTTTACAACAGCTCCTAGGAAAGGAATATCGTCCTCCATCTGGCACAGACAATGGTGCACACAACCTGTGATCAGACAGGCTATGTAGATAAGACTAGACATTGAGATGCATTTTGCAATATTTAATTTTCTGTCCTTACCTGTGTCTAAAATCTTTATTCCTATTATAGCAAGAAAAGAAGAGAGAAATAGTAAATCAAACGTTGCTTAGAGGTGACTAAAATGAAAATGGAAAGAGTCCAAGTGGGAATGACAGATAACGCAATGTGCATGCGACAATTTCTGCATGATATATCAGAAACTGCATCAAATGAGCTTTCTTTGACCATTTTTGGAAAATAAACAAACACTTTATAAGGACTTTGATTGTTATTTTTGGAACATTTCTCAAGTACATGTGCAGTATTTTTCTAATAACTATTATAAAGCATTTAATAACCATCCGGTCTTAAGAGGAGTTACACATATGTCTGGCAGTAATACATAGTGTTCCTAACCCCCTTGTGTCAAAATAAATCTCCCATGCTGAGAATACATTCTAGACTAGTCTTGTGTATGAAAAATCCTCTTACAATGAACAATCAAAGCCAGGATATGCTATTTCAATGTGAAAAAAATACATTTATTTACCTCCTAGGCAGCAGAAATTAAAGGAAAAAATATATTGATCATTAAGATGTAATATTAAATGAAATGTACACAACATTTATATAGCTATAACTAATCGATACGTAATATAAAACATGAATATCCATTGAATGGTTATTTTGACTACACATAAGGGTGATGTTACACCGACTTGAAGTGATTGGGGAACGGTCTTCCTCTGCCATTGATTCAGCTCAGAAAATATTGCATGCAGCATCTTCAGAGTTTAATCGCCTGTCTGACAAGAGAAGAGCCTCCCCCCTCACTTCAACCTCACTCCACTAAGCAATTCAGTGCTCATGATTGCGGAGCTGTTCTAGCGGTTTAATGTGTGACACTGCAAGTAGTGTTTGAAAGGAAATTACCACGAAGATATAATTTTATAACATGTTACATAATATTTAGCATTAATTTCATTAGTAAAAAGTCTCTATTGTTTTTGCTGTTCTGATTCTCCCTTCTCGTTAGTAAATTGGTAGCCGCAGAAAAAGTGTCAGACAGCAAAATACTACAAAGGAGGAGATCAAGAAAACGCTAAACATAATTAAAACCTATGTACAATTGTACATTTTAATGCACTGCAATTATCAAGTAAATGTAACTCCTAAAAACAACATTTGAGAGCAGTATTTTTTTTTTTTTAAATATCTAAAAACTTTATTAAATGAAAATAAACATGTAAAGGAGAACTTACCTAAGCTCCAGCACACTGGTCACGTTCCCTGATGGAAATATACGGCGGATGAAGTTGAAGTCTCCCACGTACAAACTTCCATCTATTCCACAAGCTAAGGCCACAGGGGCCAGGAGTTTGTTTCCGTCAGCCTGACCGTTGCAGCTAGGGCACGAGATGCTTCGCCTTCTGCCGTTCCCCATAATACAGCTGACAACAGGTGGTTGCTGAGAAATAAACTGGTTTTCTCCATTCCCTTTGTAGAGGATACCTGAAAATAAAACAAGTAAAGATGGTCTCTTCAATCATCCCTTCAATAAGAGGTATGTAGTAGACATGGTGGCCAGGAAATTGCATTCGAGGCCATTATGCAATATAATATTAGAGTTTGTAGCACAACTTAAAATTAAAAAAATAAATGTGAAGTAACATTACATGGGACATATTTTGGAAACCATCCATACTGTGCCAGTGTAAGCTGCCTCTCCGGTCTGTGCATGAATATGGCCTTGGTTGCAAATATACAGGGCAAGGACTATCCAATAATTGGCATATAGTGGCCAATACAATTATTAAAATAGTTGTGTAATTTGAGGCGCCATGCCTGAAATCCCTGCTTCTTTATTACTAGCATTCCACTTGTCAGTAGAAGATTTAGCAGCACTCCTCACAGTGACTGGGGTATGACTTCACTGTGTACCAGCAATTATTACTTTTCTGATCACTCTGATTTTCAGAATGTTCAGAATAATGGATTTCTAGGTTAAAAGATAATATACATCATAGGCAAATCGAGAGGGGGGGGGGGTTTCCTATTGCCTGAAAACCCCCTCCCAGCCTGGGGTACTGTATGCTTGAGGTGGCTGGACCCTGCTCTGTCAACTGTTCTGACACACTCAATAAGGACTTTGTCCTGATTGTAGGGACAGTTGAGAGGTATGACTCACTTCACACGGCTCTGCTCGAAAAGGGAGAGCTGTGTGCCCCTAACAGTAGTGCACGCAGCATTGCCCCTGTATATGATGGGGATAGGAAGAGTTGGAGAGCAGACAAGGACTTTCTAAAATTATAGCTACGCCCCAATGCATGCTGGTCACGCCCACTGGCGGTGTGGCATGGAAACCCTTCTCTACAAATCTTGCGTTTGCCCCTGAATATGTAATAGTAATCTGACCAACTGTCTTACTCTGCTGCAGCATTATCTAGATGTAGTGCCAGCAACTATTATTTTGCAATTCTCACCTAAAAAATAGCAAAATAAAAGTGAAAAGCCTATGAGATTTTCTGAAACCATCTTGTAATCATATACTGCTTAGTCTAATGTTTTTATAGCGATAAAGTATTCCTTCACACAGGTATTTTACTAAGAATATCAATTTTAAGGAAAAAATAATGATACTGTTTTATACTTAAAGTACTTGAAAATATCTATATGAAAAAAGCACTTTATGGATGAAAAGAAGCATGTTTTTAAGGTATTATATAATGTAGATGTACTTTATGCACCCACTCACTCTCAGTTACAGTTATGTATTGGGATTTGTGGATAAGTTTAAAAAAAAAAAACATAGATATTTTTTGGAAAGAAATAGGTCTTAATCAGAATACTGCTATTTAGGGGTCTATAGAAACTCCCCTCTAGGTGTAATTTATCATTAAGTTCTTGCTAGCCGGGTCACATATGCACAATGGAACTGAAAGTCTAGACTTACGCTTGTAATTCCACTTGGTGGGGAAAAAATTAAATTAAAAATAGATTTAAAATCTTAAAAATTAAAAAATAAATGCTTTATTTAGTTTGTAAATGAAATAGCAGATCTAATTATATTCAATTAAATATATGCCACTTAATGCTGTAGAACCGTTTATTCTCAGGCATCACCTTGGGCAGAGAGGGAGGAGTCAGTGGTCAGAATTCTTCATAGATATAAGTAACAGACTTGCAGGCTCCTTGGTAACAAGTTCAGTACAGCCTAATGAATTCAAATACAGAATTTCTGTGTTCAGCGGTCTTTTAAAGCCTCAAAATCTAGACTAAGCACGCCCACATAAATTAACTACACTTTTGCCATGAGAAAACGACATAACTAAAAATATATGTCAAAAATTCATGATGTAGATCAGGCTTGTCCAACCTGCGGCCCTCCAGGTGTTGCGAAACTACAAGCCCCAGCATGCTTTGCCAGTAGACAACCTGTTGATAGCTGGAAGGGCATGCTGGGACTTGTAGTTTCACAACATCTGGAGGGCCGCAGGATGGACAGGACTGATGTAGATTATACCAAGATCACCTTGCACATGTGAATAATGTCAAATACATTAAAGGGGAACTAGTGATTTTCATCCCAGGCGACTTGGGAAGTCTGCTGGGTTGGGGCTAGTTGGAGGCTGTTTTATTATGTTTTGTTTGACTCTCTGTTTCTTCAATGCCACATAAAAATTAATGACAGCATTAGGAAGTAAAACACTTGTGAATGCAGCAAATCTATGGGTTTAATATTCATCTGAAAATACCCACAGAATGCATGGACAAGCTATTAGATATACAGTATTTGCAAAGTAAAATAAATATAAAAGAAATACTATAACATTTACTTGTAAGGTCACTAAAGATGAAGACAACCCAAAATGAAATCTCTCTGAAGATTTAAAACTTTGTAATTTTATAACTAATTAGGGTATTTTCAACTCAGTTTTTCTCAGCTCAATCCATAAACGCCTTTCCATTTATTTATCCTCTCATTATAATGTGAAGGTGATCTGTGGCAGGATATTGATTTCAGGAACTCTACAATAAACAGCAATGTTATATACCAGTCATCATTTTTCCTATTGCGCTACCATTTCAGAATCAATACACATCTTAATTACAACAAATATCAGAAATCATAACAAGTCTTAAAATAAGGTGAGGGATAGAAATGTTCTTTTTTTTCTTAGATTATACCTCAGAGAATATTTTCCTTTGAGGCAAAAAAACCACATTGATCACATCATATAGTCACAATTCCAAGTCCATGTCAAGTGTACACGGACTAGTTTATTTCAGTGGAATGTAAGAAACTACTGTGATATTCAGATGGGCACCTACACTAGCAATTCTATAACAGGGTACATACGTCTCTCTGCTGCCTCCAACTACCAGCTATAAACTACAAGGCTGGACCTAGATGAAAGCTATATTAATTAAAAACACCTATAAATAAACTGCTGCTGGGTCAAAATGAAGGTAGTCACAGCCTTCAAAGCATTAAACAGAAAAGAAAAGGGATGGTGGTGGTGGTAGATGGCGGTGGTGGTGGCAGCTGTGGTGGTGATGGTGGACAGTGGTGCTTGTGAATGGAGGTGGTTGTGGTGGATGGTGGTGAATGGAGGTGGCTGTGGTGGTGGTGAATGGAGGTGGCTGTGGTGGATGGAGCTGGTTGTGGTGGTGGTAGATGGAGGTGGTTGTGGTGGTGGATGGAGGTGGCTGTGGTGGTGGATGGAGGCTGTTGTGGTGGCTGTCGTGGTGGCTGTGTTAGTAGATGGGGGTGACTGTGGGGGTGGTGGATGGTGGTGGTGGATGGAGCTGGTTGTGGTGGTGGTAGATGGAGGTGGTTGTGATCGTGGTGGATGGTGGTGGCTGGAGGTGGCTGTGGTGGTGGATGGAGGCTGTTGTGGTGGCTGTCGTGGTGGCTGTGTTAGTAGATGGTGGTGACTGTGGGGGTGGTGAATGGTGGTGGCTGTGGTGGTGGTGGATGGAGGTGGTTGTAGTGGTGGTGGATGGAGGTGGCTGTGTTGGTGGTAGATGGAGGTGGTTGTAGTGGTGGTGGATGGAAGTGGTTGTGGTGGTGGATGGAGGTGGATGGAGGTGGCTGTGGTGGTGGATGGAGGTTGTTGTGGTGGCTGTCGTGGTGGCTGTGTTAGTAGATGGGGGTGACTGTGGGGGTGGTGGATGGTGGTGGCTGTGGTGGTGGTGGATGGAGCTGGTTGTGGTGGTGGTAGATGGAGGTGGTTGTGATCGTGGTGGATGGTGGTGGCTGTGGTGGTGGATGGAGGTGGCTGTGGTGGTGGATGGAGGCTGTTGTGGTGGCTGTCGTGGTGGCTGTGTTAGTAGATGGTGGTGACTGTGGGGGTGGTGAATGGTGGTGGCTGTGGTGGTGGTAGATGGAGGTGGTTGTAGTGGTGGTGGATGGAAGTGGTTGTGGTGGTGGATGGAGGTGGCTGTGGTGGTGGATGGAGGTTGTTGTGGTGGCTGTCGTGGTGGCTGTGTTAGTAGATGGGGGTGACTGTGGGGGTGGTGGATGGTGGTGGCTGTGGTGGTGGTGGATGGAGCTGGTTGTGGTGGTGGTAGATGGAGGTGGTTGTGATCGTGGTGGATGGTGGTGGCTGTGGTGGTGGATGGAGGTGGCTGTGGTGGTGGATGGAGGCTGTTGTGGTGGCTGTCATGGTGGCTGTGTTAGTAGATGGTGGTGACTGTGGGGGTGGTGAATGGTGGTGGCTGTGGTGGTGGATGGAGGTGGCTGTGTTGGTGGTAGATGGAGGTGGTTGTAGTGGTGGTGGATGGAAGTGGTTGTGGTGGTGGATGGAGGTGGCTGTGGTGGTGGATGGAGGTTGTTGTGGTGGCTGTCGTGGTGGCTGTGTTAGTAGATGGGGGTGACTGTGGGGGTGGTGGATGGTGGTGGCTGTGGTGGTGGTGGATGGAGCTGGTTGTGGTGGTGGTAGATGGAGGTGGTTGTGATCGTTGTGGATGGTGGTGGCTGTGGTGGTGGATGGAGGTGGCTGTGGTGGTGGATGGAGGCTGTTGTGGTGGCTGTCGTGGTGGCTGTGTTAGTAGATGGTGGTGACTGTGGGGGTGGTGAATGGTGGTGGCTGTAGTGGTGGTGGATGGAGGTGGTTGTAGTGGTGGTGGATGGAGGTGGCTGTGTTGGTGGTAGATGGAGGTGGTTGTAGTGGTGGTGGATGGAAGTGGTTGTTGTGGTGGATGGAGGTGGCTGTGGTGGTGGATGGAGGTTGTTGTGGTGGCTGTCATGGTGGCTGTGTTAGTAGATGGTGGTGACTGTGGGGGTGGTGGATGGTGGTGGCTGTGGTGGTGGTGGATGGAGGTGGTTGTAGTGGTGGTGGATGGAGGTGGTTGTGGTGGTGGATGGAGGTGGCTGTGTTGGTGGTAGATGGAGGTGGTTGTGGTGGTGGATGGAGGTGGCTGTGTTGGTGGTAGATGAAGGTGGTTGTGGTGGCTGTTGTGGTCTTGGCTGTGTTGGTGAATGGAGGTGGTTGTAGTGGTGGTGGATGGTGGTGGCTGTGGTGAGGGGTTAGACCGTGCACACAAATTTGTTATAAGTATGAATGCATTACCTCTGTGATTGACTTTACATAATACAGAGCTAGAAAGCAGGCACATTTATTCATAGCTATTATAATTGGGGTAGTGTTTAGCTAGGTCCTACCATCATTATCTATAACCTGCAGATGCAACAGAGAGAGAGATGTACCCTGTAAATGTTAGTAATAGGTCTTGATTACTCTCATTTTAGCCAGCACTTAGCTAGGGTTCTTTCACCTAGTACCAGGGCCACCAAGAGGCATTATGGGCCCTGGTACAGCAACTTCTTGTGGCCCCTTTCATAGCTGCAGAAGGGGGCGTGGTCACATATGGTTAGTAGCTCCTCCCACTACACAGACAGGTCTGGTTCCCAGTACTTTCTACCTGCTCCCCGCCTCTTGGCGCCCCTGCCTAGTACTACTGATGTTTGTTCACCTCCATAGTAGCCCAATACTTACACTGAGCTTGGACCACTGAGTTTCTGTAAACATGCATGACTGCTGATGAGGAGACGGGATCCAATGCACTAACTAAAAATGACTGCAGCGCTCATCCAATTAGCCGCTGTGGAACCTTAAGTTCCAGAATGCCTTGCCAACATGCCCTGACATTGTAAAACGTTTATTTTGTATACTAAAACACTTTTTTACTGAAATTCACACAAGCCAGAACATCTTGTAAGTATTTATAAAAACATTGATATCAACTAATGAAACGATACCATGAACTGTAACTCATAACAAACAGTCTGATTCCATCATGTTTCAAGCACAGCTTAAAAAATGAATCACACACTATGATATTTAATAAACCCTAATGTACAAATATGAATGCCTATGTCAACTTGCATTAATCAATTTAGCACAATGTCAAACATCACAGATTTTTTTTGCATTAATAAAGTCTTTCCAGCATTAAGGGTTACGTCCGCATTAGTATGCAAAAAGCAAGACGCTAAGACAAAAGCAAACATACTGAACACCAATAATGGTAAGCAGCACTATAAATAGCTAATAGTGATGAAAAATCACAGTCATTTTACATATCAAATGCTGAGCCAGCATGATTGTAATGGCCCTTATGGAAATTAACTAGCAAAGCGTATGCTGGATGGTAAATTTTTCTTACTTAAGAAAATGTTAAAACATAAGACATGGTTATCCATTACCAATGTCTTCCAACGTGCGCAGATCAATGAGTACATCTCAGTCCCAGGTATAAAATGGTCAGCTATTATTTTCTATATGGACGTGTCACAATAAATCTCTATTTGCCATAATCCATGTAAACCGCATGTCAGTTTGCACTTTGTGCCTAAACATGTTTTATTGATTGTGGATACGAGTTTCAAAGGCAGTACCATGGGCTAATGGGTACACGTTTTTTCTAAGATGCTGTTAAAACGATCAGCCTTGTAAAAAAACAAAAAAAACAAAGGAAACTCAAGAGCAATGTAATTCAAGGCACTTAAAAACCCCTCTGAATAAATAGAACCATTTCTTTATTGTAAATCCTTGAAACTGCCAATATGAAATACAGATGGAACCAAGTAGCTTAACTCGTAATGCACCATGGCACAGGGATATGTAAATGGGAAATAATGTCTCATAAACAACGTTCTATTACAATGCTGTCCTGATTAGGAATTGATCAAAAATCTCATGTGTTCCTCATGTGATTACATCATTTGCAACAATCACCAGGCATCATTTTTTTTGCTGCGAACGAGACCAGGCATAATTTTCATCAGAGAGATCCTCCACGCCAGCTATCTGCACTATTGCGTATTAGTTATCCTGTCATTAGCTTGAGAAATAGGTCCTTCAGCTTTCTCCTTTAGTATCGCTGAGCGGGAAGATGAGCAGAAGAATATTTATGACTGTGTATCAGGGTGCCCGCATAAACACATGCCAGGTTCTTCACTCCTCCCTGAAACACAATTCACCAGCTCATCCACCTTGTCATTGCAACTAACCACTTCGTTTATTCAATTAGACACGCGTCACTTTGAAAAGTCACCAGTTGTCAGGCAGCGGTGTTCGCTATAATTTAAAGCTGGGAGATTGGTTCACCTTGTGGCATGAGGCAGGCTCATATTTTACTATTCATATGCATCTCCATTATTGCTGCAAACAGCAACATTTTCCCTCAGTCCTCATTCCGCACACATCCATTATGTGCTAGGGTTTCGGAGCAATCTGTATAGCAGTTCCTGAGAAATGTAAACGCTCATTGCTCTAAATCACCGAGATACATTTTGCGTGTTTACAACATAAGGTCTAAATTTTGATAAAACTATTTGCATTTTATGATTACTGGAGCGATCAGGATCTTAGCTCTGGGAGCTACACGGTACAGAAATGAGTACTACAGGCACTTCTAATTGTCCTGGCATCATTGTGTGAAAACTGGTCAAACAATCAGGTATATACTGGTCTGGTAAGATCAATCTAAAGTACTTTTTTGAGAGAGGGCGTAGGGGTTCATCTACTAAGCAAGGAAATTCCTAGGTATTTATACCCCACTGTTACGCTGGACTCCATAATTAAATCTAACATAATTAATGATAGTATAAGTTAGCAATAAGAGGAAGGTTACAATGACTAAATTAAATGAGTATGAACAGAAGAGTTATGAAGTTCTCAACTAAATTCTGAGCAGGGGCCTTCTTGCTTCCAAAACTGGGAATATGTCACTAACTAAGAGGGGGACTTAACTAGAGGCCAAAAGGTTCCTAGTGTCCTCCCACAGTTTGGATATGAAAGTTCCTAATCCCTCAGTCCCATTTTTAATTTACATTTGAAATAAATTGGGAACCTTTGAAGACTGACAGTAGCTATTGAGCTTCTGCATTGTGCACACACAACACTGACTACAGGACCAAGACACAATCTGCATGGTTGATCATGTTAGTGGACTTCAAAGATGGTCACAGACAGCAGGTAATATGAAGCTGTGTCACTGTCATCTATGTAGCTTAGGTCATTGGGACATGTGGAGCAGCACAATCATGGTTGGGGGCTCGTGTGTTAGTTCTCTTATAAAGTTCCCTCCTCTATAGCCTGCTGCATTGGGTTTGAAGAAAAACAGACCCTGTGTCAATACAATCAACACAAATCAATAGCTGTGTGGTTTAAATCCACTGTACCTCTGTTCAGAAGCAGCGGTGCTCCTATTTAAACTGCCTCCTCTACTCATAAGAGCTATTTTATTGTAGACCGACAAAGAGTAACAAGTGTAACGCACAATGTGTCAGGGGGTTCATCCCAGCTTTTGGCAAATAGTCTTATTCAAAGATATTCGGTGACTGAAATACATTTCAGCAAACCAATAAAAAGAAGTAATGTATTGGATAATTGTCAAAACCCTCTAATGTATGTAAAATGTCCATTTGCCTCTATACAACATACCACTGTTATTGTAGTGGCTGTCATTATTTTTGAATGTGGGTACAACCAAATAGAGTATGCCTCCGATGGAGAGCTAGGCTTAGACATATGATTGGTATGTAAGTCTAAAATCGGATATAGTAATAACAATACACAACGACTACTCCTACAAAGTGCAAATTGAGTTACAATTTAATTTTCATTTTCAATTTTATTATATTAATCATTTTTGTTTCAGCGTAATTATATAAGTTTTTCAGACCGGAGCATGATCTCAGTTCCTAAAAGCAAATCCCACACACAGAATTATTATCTGCTACATCCCAAAGCAATATTCAACCTGTGATGTACTAATTACATCTATGATGCAGCTTCCTAAACAATAAGAAGCTGGTGAACCCAACATCAGCCCAAATCAATATACAGCTACAGATGTGTCCCTCTTGGCTTGGGGCTCCTGCGCTAATAGGACCCATGGCAGTAGTATGAGGGATATGGGTATAATTATGCCCTTGATTTCAGGACTATAATATGTTATCAGCACATTTGGAAGCAAGAGAAAAATTAAGGTCTAGCTGACATACAATGTGTCAGTGTTATTTATGGCTTCCCAATTACTTAACCTTTTTTTACACATATATTTAGTGGTCACCAGAAGCTTTATTTCTGATTCCAGACACCTTGTGGCCATACAATTGACATTGGTAACCGGTCAAAGTAGCCAAATGCCAAAAAGATACATCTATGACACCTGGGTACAATATAGGCAGGGCCGGGCTGGCCCGGGTGGCAGGGGGGCATTGGTCCCCCGGGCCGCTCGGTTTCAGCGCTTTTAGGGCCGACCGGGAGGCCGGCCGCTCCTGGGATTAAAAATCACCTCATTTTGTCCCGCGGCCGCATCTCATGACACGAGATGCGGCCGCGTCAGCGCACAGGCGGCCGCATCACGTGACACGCGACGCGGCCGTGTAATTGGACGCGGCCGCATTGTGTGTCATGTGATGCGGCCGCCTGTGTGCCCCCCGGGTTATACTAAGCCAGCCCGCGCCTGAATATAGGCATGCCAAATATGCCATAACCTAAAGGCCTGGGACCTTATGAGCAGACCAGGGGGTAGATGTATCAAGCTGAGAGTTTTCCGGCAGGTTTGAAAAGGCGAGATGCTGCCTATAGCAACCAATCAGATTCTAGCTATCATTTTGTAGAATGTACAAAATAAATGGTAGTTAGAATCTGATTGGTTTTTCAAATCTGCCAAAAAACTCTCAGCTTGATACATTTAACCCCACATCTTCCATTGGGGTACTGAGTATTAGTATTAGCTTGTTGTTGTTATTGGTCTTTCCTGCATTTTCGCTTTCCGTCTCAGTGTATTCTGTCGTAATGAAAATACGGTTTAGGCAAATGACGGGAGGTTTGAAAAATATTATTAGGACATTTTTATGTTGATGTCAATCTGCTGTGAGATTAATTTAATCGCTTTAACTGGATGTTATAAGAAGGTTTTTCTGCCTTCATTTTATACTGCTCATGATTATTGTATATCATCATGTATGCAACATTTTATCCCTTTAAATATTTAAGCAATTCTGTTTCTGCATCCCAATGACAAATGTTTTTGCTTACAAAGAGACGGGAATTCATAGTCTTAGTACAGTTTTAGGATTTTGCAATAAATTGGGTTTTACTACTTAAGGTTATCCAGAAACTGAAGATTGGTTTAGTGTCTTAGAACCTGGTGGCTGCTGTAAGTGTTTAGAGGCGAGGTTGGTTAATTTTGCCATGTGGAGTCATTAATCCCTTCACTTCCACATGCATTATGGATAGGTCAGTAGCTTCCTATGACATGCACAATTTAACACTGTAATAGAAAAAAGGACAATTCTGTACCCACTCATGATAATATACTATTTTTTTAGTAATGTTTCAATTTTAATAATCCACTTATTACATTGATCCCAAAATAAAAAAAAATACATACAAACATAACTCATTAGCCAGTTTTCAGGTTTATGTTATTTTGTTATTGTTATTTTGTTTTGCTATTTAATGAGATCCTGAGTTGACAGAATCTCTCCCTAATGTAAGTGGCTTTCTATGTAAAGAAGAAAATTGATGTATTTTGCAGGCATTCAAGCTCATTAAAGTCCATATATCAGCTTTGGGAGAGGACTAAAAACGGAATTACAGGTGTAAAGGGATTCTGTAAAGATTCAGAAAAATAAATGATGTACCAATGTCACTTTATAATTACAATCTGTCCTAGGAAAGAAACAAAGGACTTACCATTCTGTACGTCCAACACATGATGTTTATCCAAAGTCCAGCCGCCCATGTTGGAGGCGTCCAGCTCATAGCCTTGCAAAATTGCTGTTCTTTTCTCCCAAAGTGTTAGGTCAAGGCACGATTCATATTCATACCCAACAGACACTGTAACACAGAATAGCAATGAGCACAAACTGTATATCTAAGATTAAATGACTACAGTTAATGCATATTATCCTTGTTTAACAGTTTCCATTAAATCCTTCAATGACATAATTACCGGCTTTGCTATACTTACATACATTTGTTGTGTAATAAAAGTATCATTTATTACACAGGAATCCTCTTTAGAGAAGTAGTGAAACAAATACCACACAGTGGAACCCACTGCGTGCAGATCATGGGTAATTTGATCATGGAAGTGGCAGCACCAGCACTGGATGTTAGGAATTATAAATCCCATGGTTTTAATACTCACTTTCAAAATCATAATTTTATTTTACATAAAAAGCAAACTCTTGTAAGTTGACATAAATATTAGATTAAAGCATCAACTTCAGAAAACAAACTATGATGCACGATTTTCTTATTTATTTTGTGTGGCTTATATTACAATTTGTAAGACTGGCTACCGGTGTATATACAGTAATCATCATAACTCCTTCATTTGCTGCTCCTCTTCCTCTCAGTAATCCTTTCCCCTCCTACCTAAAGAGAACTAATGGAACTCCCTCTTCTCACAGTAGCTGTATTCAAGTGGACAGAGTGGGGACAAAGGCAGAGGTGAAACGTGGAAGTGGTCATGAGTGGAACGTAGATTGTGTGAATATTAGTTGGTGGTAAACAAAATAAATTAAAATCATGGGCAGCACGGTGGCTAAGTGGTTAGCACTTCTGCCTTACAGCACTGGGGTCATGAGTTCAATTCCCGACCATGGCCTTATCTGTGTGGAGTTTGTATGTACTCCCCGTGTTTGCATGGGTTTCCTCCAGGTGCTCCGGTTTCCTCCCACACTCCAAAAACATGCTGGTAAATTAATTGGCTTCTAACAAATTGACCCCAGTCTGTGTGCCTGTCAATGTGTGTGTGTGTTAGGGAATTTAGACTGTAAGCCCCAATGGGGCAGGGACTGATGTGAATGAGTTCTCTGTACAGCGCTGCAGAATTAGTGGCGCTATATAAATAAATGATGATGATGATGATGATCCTTCTCAATTATTGCTCACCAAACATCCTGAGCGATTTCTAAATGCTGGTTGCACACTCCACCCATCAGTCTTAGGGCTCAATGATCCTTATATTTATGAACCATAAATACAGTCCTGTTGTCGCTGCAGCTACAGATAACACGGAATGTGCACACTGTCCATATTTACAAGCTCTTGTTAAGAACTTGGGCTTAAAGCCAGTAAATGAACTATAACCATGACTTACATCTGAACCATGTAAGTGTCCAACTTATAAGGAAAGGGTCAGCTATTTTTGGTTGGGTATTAAACAATATACCGGTAAACACTTTTCTGAATGAAACCATATCCATCTGCAACAGCCTCCAAGTCAGATCCCATCAATGGGATAAAGCATCACATGGCCCATTTGTCAAACCAAAATCAGAGGAACTGTCCAGGGGCTCTTCACTAAATGTACCTGATTGTAGGGATAATTTACTAACATTGCATTTAGGTGCTGAATACCAATCAGTAATTAGTTTACATCTATTTAGTTAGCTAATGAAATAAAGTGTCTGATCGCTATGTTTTAGTAGAAATTTTGCACCTAAATGCAATGTTAGTAAATTAGCCAGTGTGACTTATACTGGTTTAGAACTTGGTTGTTATTCTATAAACGTTGACATTTAAAATACATTTCATGTTGTTATGGGATCTATTATGTGGAGATCTGGGTACCTAGGGTTCTGCAACAAAGGGTTTTGTTTCTGCAATTTGGAACAAAACGTCTAAATTATAGTAAGTTAGATTGGAAAATGACCTCTGCCTTTTCCCACACTGCCCCTGATTTCCCCTCCTTATTAAATGGTTTAGCAGAGCTCCTCTCAGTGGCTGTGCTGACAGCTGGTGGACTTATCAGTGTGTATAACATTACCATTGAGCAAGTAACAGGTAGCCACAGCATAGACGTCACTCTTATGAAGTAACATATCATTAACAATTAGCCTATAAACTTAAGTCATTTCATTATTAAACATATTCTACACTTTAAAGCAACTGAGATCACAGATAATATTCTGCACAAACACCTCGAATCCTGTAACACCTTATGCGATGTATTGCAGCTACCCTGCAGTCTTTCTACATATTTCCCTGGTTACAGCATGTCATGAGCGTAGCCAGTCCTGTCATCTCTCACTCCTGCTGCTTCTGCCTGGATAATCTCCATTGCTCCAGGACACAGGTTTTCAGAGCTTCGCACCTTCATCTACCGGGACAGCAGCTTGTCCCTTAATGGCAGGAACTGTGATCCTTATTTTTGTAGTTGCCTTGTATATTTTATCTGTTTCTTCAAAACAATATTAATTGGGGTTTTATATAGCTGTTCAGTTTTCTCACCAAGATATTGCTTCATTACCTCTGTGATTACTTCATTGCCTTTCTTTCTAGTATAACCCTCCCGGATCAGTTGCTACAGCACAATTTACTGTCTAAGGGCTTGTATAGACGGACGGTTTTGCCGCATGTCTCCTACTCACCATATGGCGAACAGAATTCAGATGGCTAAAAAAAAAGTAGGGATCATTGGTCTCTGTGACAGCCGGAGGGGGTATACACATGGTAGTTGCTGAAAACCAAAGATGGAACATGGACACAAATATTTTGGTGTTTTTTCTGGCCCATCTTCAATTTTCTGCAAATGCCACCATCTGTTATAAGGTTGTGACGATACAATATGTGTGTAAATCCATAAAATGACAGAAAATAAATACAAAACAATCCCACAGAAAGGACTGGACAGGTAACAGTGTCGTGAAGAATATATATTAGCTAAATCAGGGTTTGTAATCCTGTGGTACGTGTATCCCTAGGGGCACATGGAACAGATTGAAGGGATACTTCCACCAGTTAAATTAAACTCAAACTAAAGGTTTAATATAAGCAATGAACAAAATATATTCAACACAATTTAAAAGGGGTATTTTTTTAAAACATTTAAAGACATAAAGGATTACCTGCAAAACATAGATACTCATAGATGGTCTTTGGAATACATTTAAGGTGTTCTTGGGATAAACTCCTACACAATATGGGGACTCAGTAAATATTTACTGTCAGAAGGGGCTACATGTTGCAAATACGATAAACTCTGAGATGTGCTAAGCCAAAAATTTAAACTTTAGTTTTGTCTGGAGCTTCATGAGACCAATTTATGTGAGATTCAGTGTTCCCCCGTATCGGATGCGGTCCAACAATTCTCTGATTGGTCCCGCCAGCAGCCCTCCTTGGTGGGAGTCAGAAGGGCATCGCCAAACAGAGGCAGACATCAGGAGTCCCGTGTGCTCAGATAGAACATACCAGGTATGCTCAGGTAAGTAATATACCGTATTAATTTTTAAAGTTAATCTGGTCCATTTTTTCAAAAGTGTAGTATGATTTAGTACATTATTTGTACTATTTTATTTTTCCTTGGATGTCCATTAAATTACTCACGGGAGGCCGCTAAGTTTCCAAGGACAAACATTTTAAATGTAAAATCACAGAACCTGTACCAATAAATAAACACCAGCAGCAATGTAAGCTACAAAAGACCTTAATGCTTCTGTTTTCAGGCTAAATCTGCTTTTTTTTTTGTTTGTTTGGTAGATAGAGAATTCTATTACCACGGAATTGTGTTTACTCTCAGCCCACTTTGACAGAACAATCCTTATTCAGCAGTGGTGAGATTATAAAACCGATGTAAAATTTGTAAATATAATACATTTATTATTTCCAAAAGCATTTTATTTTGTGTTTTTAGTCCCATTTTAAAGGAGCAGAAAGTACATTTTTCCCGCTTGCTGAAATAATGATACCCAGCTATCATGTGACCAGTCCGCAGAACAAGTAACCACACCTCACAGTATTTAGGTCATAGTTCCTGTATCCTAGCACCATATAGAAGTGTTCACTACAAAGCTTTTCACAATACTGACCACACAAACTACAATATTAAGCAATCAGCCTGACATCACAACTTGTGGCGGGAAAACAACCATGAGGCCCAATAATAATCAGATCTAAATGGATCAGATCATGACATCTTGGCCACTGTGGCTAATAGATGACCACTATTGGTCTGTGCGGGCAGTCAACCTCCGACCACATGAACAATGATGACCATAGTGGTCGTAGGGGCAGAAAAGATGGATCCCGTCCATTTTCTTCAAACTGGACAGTGATCCTGTTCTGAGTGTCATGATTGGTCCATGTGTTGCCAGCTAATGAGTAGACCAATGAGATCAATGTCCATCCCCCACCTGAGTAAGTCTTCTATTGAGCCAAGCAAACGCCATTAGCCATGGCCAGGTTAATTCACTCATCAGTCTATGCACAAACCTCGTTGAGTTAAAGAACATAGCTCAGGATTGAACTTGCTTCAGACCACATATATATGACATATTGTGTCAGTTCTGTTGGTAATTTTATTTTTCATTAACCAATGGCAGCACTGTGTAAAGAATGATGAGCACCACAACGTGGAAGGACACTATATATAGTTAGAGTATGTTATAAGCCAGTTAGACACCAGTGTATGTGAGACTCCATGACACAAACTTCCTCAACATTAGATATCACTGTAATATTTAAACTGCTGTTTAAAAGAAGATGAGCATACACAAAACACAAAAGCTAGAGTCTTCATTATCACATGGCAACAAATCAACCATTGTCTCACTAGTCGTAAAATAAATATTACTATATAAAACATAATAAGAGAAACATACCAACAGCTTCAGACAATCCATAGACTTTCTGGTTATAAGCATCGGTTTTATCCCATATGAAGGTGTATGAAAGATTAGGGGATGCTGGGAACCATTTTTGGAAAAGTCTTCCAACCACTGCGACCATGAGATGAACCTTCATTAGATTGAATGGTATTACAGAATGCGTCATTGTAATTTTAAGAACAGACTTATACCCTGCAGCTCTTGAACTCAAGTAGGATAATTTCAAATCCGTTCCTGGAATTGTTGTCTCTTCATGAAGCACCTAGTATTAAAATAGGTATAAAAATACTGGCATTAAAATAGTTATAAAAACAATACAAAACCATTAACATTATAGCATGGCGAACATTGGATTGGAATTGCTGGTAAATAATGGGTTATCAGAAATTTTCATAGTTCGAAAGGAGGAGGAAGTGCACAAAATTATCAGAATGCACAAAAGTAGTACAACATTTTGATATCTAAAATGGTTATAGGCAATAGGTGCAGTTTTATTTCCTGGTTGATGCATTGCTTATTCATTCACTAGGAGCTTGTGGGATCATTGAGGCAGTGACAGTTACAGCTTTTGTTGGCTGAAACAATATCCAGTCTATCAGTTCACCAGCAACTAGTCACATGACTGAGGCAAATGGCTTCCAATGTGTGTAGGCCACAGTTAAACTTTAATAAAGCAATGTTACTGCTTAAACTGCAGATGTAAGACTTGTCATTCTCTGCATCTACACCTTACATGAACTTAAGATCTACTTGCTAAACCTTAAAATAACGACACCAGACAAGAGCTTTGGCGAAACAATAGGTCACAGTTTATTGAAAATAAATTAACTTAAATGGTGGTGAGAAAGCAAAGTGCAAGAATGCACAACCAATATACATAACCTGTGTATGGCCATAGGGCACTGACCACTGGTCCCAGGACCAAAGTCCTATACGATTGGCCGGTGCTAAATCTGGCGGCAGAGTGACTCCTCAATGCCGTGCCCGCACAAGGCATATCAAGGGATCCCCCATCCGGGGGAACAAGAGCTTAGGTACTTTGAGGAGGGCAGTGACCTGCAGCCAATCAGTGATAGCACCGCATTACTGGTCGTTGGCTCACAAATGCTGCAAACTGTTCCTCCTCTGCCATCGGAGGAAAAGAAAGCTTGTTAAACATCGACACAACCCTTACACCGTACTGGGAGGGAGGGAGGGATTTCCAGCCAGGAAGAGCCATAAGAGTGTCTTGTGAGAGCCTATATACTATCCCAGAACACTCGCACAGCCAACCCATTGGCTTGAAATCAACAGTGGGCTTAACCAAGACTGTGTCACCATCAGACATTGACCCTATCCTCTGCATTTAAGGCTATTTAGCTTATGGCTTCACTTGTCAATGTCTGTGCTATGATTTTTTCCTGTTTAGGCCACTTTTACAAAGTACAGTGTAAAAGCCTCTTTGCCGTGCTCTGTGCTTCAATTGTTCCTATACTTCCACCAAGCGCATCAGTTTGTGGAGCAGATTAGCAGACGTTAGCAGCAGCTGATGGGAGGAGTCAGGCGGAGTGACGGCATTTTGTGCAAAGTACGTAGTAGCCACACTAACGGGGGAATTATATTCTCAAAATATCTGCACTAGGTAACCTCTAGAACTGCTGTGAGACACCTCGCGCAGATTTATTTTTTTTTACAGAAGTAACGCTCATCTTTGCTCGTGCCCCATGAAGGTGCAACAAAAATGGGAGTTACTTTTTACCGTAGTAACGGTAAAAAAAATGCATCCCCGATGTTCTTAGGAACATCGCAGACAATTTAATCCGCCCCTAAGTGCGCCTAGTTTTGTGGAACAGCAGTGCAAAAACAAGATTTTATTTTGCTGAGTGAGAATACTGAAATTAAATAAAAGATTTTATTTTTAGGTGTATTACTTGCTGAGCAGAGGAGCACACAGTCATTTCCACTCAGCCCAAAGACTTTAACACTAGTTCTAAGTTGGCAGAGATTGTATCTTTTTTTATATTTTGCAAAACCAAGGCGTGTCATGCTGTACTGCATAAGTGATATCCAGGACTAAGATTTCATTTTACATGCCATGTACACAAAAAAGTATACATAAATATACTGCTATTACTCATTAAATGTGTCCTTTTAAATTTGATAACCTGCAACATATTTTAGTGCATAGGCCTAAGCAGGAAAAGTACCTGAGCAGCCATTTTGTATGACATATTCAATATTGTAAAAATACTAGTATGACTCATCACAGTAAATTATGCCAAATGGTTTTAGCTAACTGAACAACTTATCTCCTCTATAAAACTGTCGGTTTTGATGATGTTCCAATGTATGTGATATATGTGTATTATCAAACTCGACTCAGTTACTTATTGCTTTTCTTTTCATGTTGAGGATACATAAAAGGCTCCCACACATTGCTCGCTCTGTTATCGCTGCTCTGTTGCAAAAGGTTTGGCTTTTCCAAATGGGAAACTGACAGACATTTTAACTACAGTTTGATGATTGAAGGTTCTGTGCAGTCATTAGTCATGGAGATTTCAGACTTTTACGTACTCAGATCTGGCAACTAAAGCAATCACCTTTATTTCACTTCGAGCCGCAATGACAGGATTACAATCTATAATAAGATTCCAACACAAAGAAGACTAGCATTTATAGTTGCTAAGCCACCAAGCACTGCTCATTTGATATGCATAGCCAAGTGCAGAAAATAAGAATTGGGAGGGTTCCCATGGGAGAGCTTTCAAACATTCCTTTTTATTGGAATATTTTGGCAGAGAGAGTCTGCTTTCCTATGTAATTCTCACATTTTATTACAAAGCATTTTCATTTGTCAGGTTTTCATCTCACGGCTGGATCTTAAATAAAACAGCTGCCTGTATTCTGCAGATTTCACATACAGTGGGGTTTTTGCTTTGTTTTTAAAATAGTAATTCCCCTGCCCCTCTGTATCTGTACATCAGGAGAAATATATATATATATATATATATATATATATACACATATATATATATATATATATATATATATATATATATATATATATATATTTTATGAATATGGAGAATAATTACCAGTTGTCCCTAAATTACACGGACAATTCCGTGTTTTAGAGATCTTTACTCTGTATATAATCATGTGCAAATGAGTATTTAAAAACCAAGTTCAGTCAGCATTACACTTACACATTCTACCTATGGAGTACTTAGATTAAGCCAATTATCCATGGAATTGTTTTTGTGTACTCGCAAGTATCGAAATGTCCAGTAATCTATAGTTACAATCTAATGCCAGTCAGACAACAAAGCAAACATTTGTAGCTATGGGCTATTGCCCATGTGCACTGTGACACGAAAATGAGAGAATATCTACATTAATATAGAAACAAACTATTGCATACATCCCCATTTTCATTTTCTGCCTTTATAATTTTGAAAAATGTTTGTTGGCAGAAAGGGTTCACTTTATAAACAGCCAAGCATGCTGCATGCAAGTGTTTGTTCACAAACTCTTGTCTATCATTGGCTAATGACAGTCACATGAGCAGCTTGAGTAACACGAGCTGGATTTTACGTGAAGTTTGTCCTGGCGTACAGCATAGGATGGTCACAGTTTGACTGCTTAGTTTGATAACACCACTCAGATGTTACACATGCTACATACTTTGCAATGTTTACAAGTGATTTACAAATAAAACATATATATAGTAACAAACACCTCAGTAATATCAGAATACTGTATGCAAATATAGCAGATCCATATAGCATAAAGAGTACATAACAAAGACTTTGAAAGCAACAATTTGTATCACAAATAACACATGGATATGTTGAATAAATAACACAGATTTGGGTAGCATTGATTTCTTTCTGAAGAAAACATCCTTATCTTTTGTGTAAGGAGTCAATGGTACCCTGAAACTTTTTTTTTTTTCCTCATTTATCCAGCATGTTTGCCTCACAAATCTTATGTTTAGTTTACATATAATAAAAATAATAACTATATAAATGTATAGTTCACAAAACATGTATGTACGTACTTGTAAACCTTATGTATTCAGCATATACATGTTTATTTATGTGATATTTAGATGGTGCATCTGCTGTTTTGATCATCTACAGAGAATAAGACTGCCTCATTGGAATACATCTCAAGAACAGGGGAGAGAAGGGAATATATATAACCAGGTTATCAAATCCCCTTTAAGCTTGTCTGTATGGGAACATATGTATATGAGCAGATTTGAATCTGACATGGACTCATTTAGCGAGCAGAGCCGAATGAGATGTAACTACCTCATAATGCTCTTGTCAGATCTCATATACAGCAATTCCAGATCAATAAAGCACCACACTTTTTTTTTTATCATTCCCTTAGCTGCACAATATAATTAAAAATACAAAACCAATTTGCCTTTGTGTTAATTTAGGAAATAAATAGGGAAGTAGCAGTAATACCAGTGGGACCTAGGGTAAACTTATAACAAAAAATAAAATGAGAAATGATATACCTGTGTCTCGGGAATTATGGGGCTGTCCTCGGGGGACGATCTGAAGAATGTTGACAAAGGAGAAGATACTATAACGGGGTTCGGTCTGACAAAGCCACTCAAGTCACAGCTAGGAATTTCATTCTCCTCCTTCTTCATAACCAGGGTGTCCATGACATAAAATACATTCCATGGAATCCAGACAGTGTGATATTGTGTCAGGAATGGAGCACGTTCAAACATGAGTGTAAGAGATGCGCCGCCATTTGCAACCAGATCAAACCTGTGAGAATAAACAAATGGCACTTAGATGAGCGGTGATAAAAAACAAAATGGCAAACATCTAAAGCTGACAAGCTCCTGTTAGCTCCTATGTATTACAATGCAAAAGAGACGACACTGTACCAACAGATGCAGCATCTTGTAATAAAAGAAAACACTATGCAGCTCAGCCCAGGCAGATCTGCTGGGCTTACAGAATATTGATTTATTTTCTGTATATGATAACCTTTATTGTATCAACATGAAAATCACTCCAAACATGCAGTTTGCAGGCCACAATGCTCCAACTTCATCCCATCACATCTGGCAGAGGGCTCCCAGCACCACAAGCATCTGAGTACATTTTCTAATTTAGTGCTTATCTGCTTATATCATCTTAGCTCCAGTCTAGAGAGATGAGAAGCAATGTAACGGCTGCTGTACCCAGGATGTAGCCAGGTTGCAGATTCTGTATGCAAAGCTGGAAATAACAACCCTGATAAATAAAAGCCACCAGGGTCGGACTTGCGATCATTTACTTTGGAGCCAGCCTGTGCTTTAAAACACGTATGTGCCAGTGCTCACTAACAATTCATAAATGGGACACATGTATCAACATGTTACATATAACTAAGTACAGATGTAGGATCAATGCTGGGCCAATAGAAAATAAAAGATGCCTATAAATAATTGGATCGATATTGGAAGATATGGCACAGAAATGACTCTGTCAACAAGAATTATGTAAACTATTTCTGCTGTTCCCAATACAATATTGGTCCTATATCGGATGTAATGGCTGACATGGGGCCACCTCTATAGTGACTACAACACAACAGTGTAAGGGCTGTACAAGGTGATGTTATGTCATGCTCAGACCAGTCCTGCAAGTTGTAGTGGAGAATAGCATTATATATCACAAGGAGGAATGTCACCTCCTGACTTCACCTCAGGCTTCTTTAATGGTCTACTGGGCCAGACTTACTCTTTCTGGTTTCCTAGACCATTTTGAATAATGTACTGTAGCGTACTTAAGCGCTACGTAATATGTTGGCGCTATATAAATAAATGATGATGATGATGTATGCATTAACCTAGCAGATATGCAACCCATGTACTCATTTCACATCCTCTAATACCCATTCCTTCATTACTGACTGGATAAATATAGCAAAAATACAGAAAATGAAAAAAACTTAAAGGAAATTCTCCGTTGCCCTCAATAAAATGCTGTTCTTGGCCTGTGACTTCCTGGGACTATATGTTATATAAAGCCCTCACGGCCAACAAGTCTGGTGTCAGGTGCACTTGTCAACTACGCACAGTAGAAACAGGCTAGATATTGGTTCATCTATTCAATAGAAACACATGACATCACTGAAGCATGATATTTCTCAGTGATGTCATGACTTCCTAGTGGATTGATAGGCTGCATCTTGGCTCATAAAATGGCCGTCTCAACTCAATAGATGTACTGGGTGTACCTTAATATACAGCTAAATGTGGATGCAGCCCCAATCTCAGCACATACTTTTACTAAACAATAAGATAGAAGCTGTAGTGCTGCTTGCTATAGTAAGTATTAATAATGATATAATAAAAGCTTTCCTGTAAATGAAAGAGCAATGTAATAAAATATGGCATTTTCTTTTTTTTTATTATGTGAACTCCCTGTTATTTATGAGATTTGGTACTCACATTCCATCTTGGCGCGTGATTGTGTATCCGTAGTTCGGGTAATGTAGAAATGACACATTAACTCCAATGAGCGGTGTTCCATCGGCTGTGAGAACCTGGCCCCGGATTACAGACGCAAGGCTACAGAGAGAGAGAACACAAGACTCCAGGTTATGTATACACTTGCTTCCTGAGAGGTGATTCATGGCATAATTCCCCGCTTCACTACCTCAGGTGGTTCAGTGTGAAGTTCCTGCATCATAAAGCTGCCCAATGGTGAGCACCTCTAGCTGAAGCAGAAAAAACACAATAAAATCCTTGTGGTGAAGTAACCTTTTCTAGATTAACCTTTTATCTCCTACCTCAGTGCTGAAGGGTCCGATAAAATGTATCCCTGCATATAAACCTTTTATTCCAACAGTGGGGCTTCATTTGCATTAGAAAAAGAATACATTCCTGATTCTGACTGAATTCATTAAAGTAAGTAATAAGTGCAGGCAACTTATACGCAGTCATGTCAATGTCAATGAACTTTTTGTGTAATAAAATAATCTGCTCTGTTCTATTACGTCTGCTTTCTGCAGCAGTGTCCACATTTGCTAGGGAGAAGAATGTAGTTTGCAGGGGATGAAAGGGGTTTTTAATAATTATAGCACAGAATAATGTCCCAGGCGGAGCCGCCATCAGGGGTGGTACGGCCAATACAGCTGTGAGGGGCCCGGACAGACTAGGGGGCCAGGACAGACCTCTCCATCTGTCCGGGTTCCCTGGACTGTCCGGGCCGCTCAGTCTGACCGACCGTGCTGCCCCTTCTTCTCCGTGGTGCTGCAGCTCCCAGGTTCTGATTGGCTGGGAGCGCGGTGCGGTGACGTCATCCTTGTGCGCCGCACTCCCAGTCTGTCAGTGACTGGGGGCTGCAGCACCGCGGAGGAGAAAGTAAGTTAATTGGGTATTCATTTGATAGGGGAGGGGCAGATAGAAGAGGGGACATTTATTGTGATTGCAGGGAGAGGAGAGGGGCACATTAACTGTAATTGGGGGGGAGAGGAGCACATTAACTGTAATTGGGGGGGAGAGGGGCACATTAACTGTAATTGGGGGGGAGAGGGGCACATTAACTGTGATTGGGGGTTGGGGGAGTGGAACATTTACTGTGATGAGGGAGTGGGGGGAATGTTCTGTGATGAGGAATAGAGGGCGCATGTATGGCGAAGGAGGAGGGGGGCACATGTATGGGGAGGGGCTGCCAGATTAATTAGTACTGGGCCCCACAGTTTTTGATGGCAGCCCTGGTCCCAGGATATCAATAGTGCCAGTATATCAGTTGTGCCATCAGCTGGTCAAACTATAAAATATAATATAATAAATATTGATATATTTGGTTGATTAAATAAGCCCATGTCCTTCAAAGAGGCATAGCCTTTAGATGTACACCACAACAAAGTAAATCCAAGGCAAAAGCTTATGGCCAGCATGTCACTCCTTAAGCAAAATGCTCGTTAAGGGGTCTATATATTAATTACAGAAAATCTATCACGGTCCCTCACCAGCAAAGCGTTTTGCCGCTTATCTCTGGCCCAATGCAAAGCAGTACATGTATGCAATATCCTTCTATGTCCCTATCTGTATTCTCCAGCCCCGACCTACGAGGGCAGCTGCACACTCTGTAAGAAACTAAAAATATTCTAAATTTTTTTTTTCCAACTGGGCCATTAATTGAAAATGCTTTCAGTCCCATAGCGCGTGCGCCAGCCAGAAAGCCAGGTCACGCATGTGCGGATGCATCCAGGACTGGCTGGTGAAGCGGCTCGATTACTCTTACCGCTTATTGCTGCTCCGGCAAGATAATTGCGGACATACCTGATTTTCTATCATTGCGATCAGCGCCGATAAAAAAAAATCTTTGATATCGACCCATAAAAGCATATTAACCAATAAGTCCACTGTCCCTTTACAAGCAATGAATTTGCAAGACTGCAGAATTATTTCTCTAAAAGGCCTAATATCACCTAAAGTACTAAATGATTAGTCCATTTATTTACAGTAGCTATGAAAGCTGTCACGCTTTCCACATGTCAAATATCTGGCACTTGCACAGAGAAAAGTATTCTTCCAATTAATTGTGCAGCAATTGGTACATCTGCTGGGAGCAGGAACAGAAAAGATTTAGAGGGGGCAATAAGGAACATTTGTGCAACAACTTTTAATCAACTGCTGTGCCTAACTGCATTAATACTGTTAAATTACCTTAGACCCAGGAGTTCTAGTGTAAATCATCTTCCTTCACACAGCAGGACACTAGGCACCTGCTCTCAGTTACCGCTACTATTTTACATCATTACCGCTTCAGTAAAATACCAGTCAGGCGGATTATGAAATCAGAGCTTCATAATGAATGTTTTCTTGGCAATTTATATTAATAAAAAAATTGGGAGGAAAAAGATACAAAAACTGCAGAAAATAAATATACTTTGGAATATTAAAAGACAATTCCGTCATGATTTGGAAAATTAGTATTCAGCATTGCGCATATTGGTTTTTTTGCATTCAGAATAAATCAGACTGATGTTATTAGCACCTTGCTAGGTAGAGAGGCTGGGAATGGAATACGTTGTGCTACAAGGACATCTGGAACTAAATGTGTTGAAGAAAACAATGGAAACAAAAAAGGAAGAAATGCTTAAGCAGACTTCGAAAAATATGTGTGAAGAGCAGATAGCATTTGAATAAACAGAATACACAATTACTTCAGCGGTGTTTAAACTGAAATGACACCTTAAAATAAAAAAACAATTATTTTGTACTCATGTTACAATCTTTTACTGAAATAGTCAATCATTCAAACTATTCTGTAACTGCGTGTTAATTAATAATTATATATATAATAGTTTTAAAAAGTTGAAACTGTGCACAGTTTGCCTAAGTTTCTTCTGGGCGCCCCGGTTTCCTCCCACAGTCCAAAAACATACTGGTAGATTACTTGGCTGGTGACAAAATTAACCCTAGTGTGTGCGTGGGGTACATAATTTAGACTGTAAGTTCCAAGGGGGCAGGGACAGACGTTAATGACAAATATTCTCTGTACAGTGCTGTGTCAGTGAAGAGAGACAGGTTGTTGTGGTAAGCTTGAGGAGGGTATGCACTGGGCAGGAGAGGGTGCAGTGAGAGTGGATTTTGGTCAAGAGGGAAGATTGTAGGGTGACATAATGAGACTTCATCCTCTGTGAATGGATAGAATTAACTGAGGTTGGATATGGAAGCACAGGAGAGGTGTGGTGTGTGGGATCTGGCACGAGGGAATATCTTGATGACTTGTGTCAATTTTGTCTTTGAAGTTGGTGGCAAAATCATGAGCTGTGAGCATGGAATGGGAGGGGATGTAGGTGGGCACAGAAGTGAGTTGATGGAGAGGAGTTGGAGGTTAGAAGACTGGTTATATATTAGAGAAGTGAAGTAGGTTTGCAGAGTGGTAAGATAAAAGGATGAATTTTTAATTTGTGAAATCAACTTTGCAGTGGGACTGCATTCAGTGGTTCTCAGGCTGGGATTTGGATAGTCAGAGACTATGTCTAGGGCTCAAATATATTGCTATAGAAAGAGTCTACCTGATTGGGGCATGACATAGTAGTTATAGGAGGGAAGAGAGGTTTTTGTGATGATTTAGAGATGAAGAGTGGAAGGGGTGAAGAGTATCTGTATCCCATATACATTATGGCAATCAGCTAGACATTTTGATATGTAAGATTCTATAGATTCTACACTATAATCATCAGATGATAAGATGTCAAATCTACTGTCAGAGTATGATGAAGCAGCCAATGTTATTTCCTGTCTATGGGCCCGAGTCATTAAGAAAAGAAGGGCAAAAAAAAGGAGTAAATGTTCTCCGGTACAAACCGTGTTACAATGCAAGGGGTGCAAATTACTTTATTATTTTGCACATAAGTTATATACTGTCTGTTTCTTCATGTAGCATACAAATACTTGATAGCTTTATTTTTACAATGAAATTTAAAGTTGATATAGGACATGCCCTATCCAACTATAAATCTGTCCCCACATTTTAAATTTACTCCCCACCCCCCCTCCAATGCAACATGGTTTTGACCAGGTGCAAAGTTACTCCTTTTTTATGCTTTGCTCTTCTTAAAGACTCAGACCCTACATGTTTACCATTTATTACCACTATATCACTATACAATGAAGGGTTTCATTCATAGCATTAGCTTATCATGTTATGCTGTATTCAATGCAATTGTTCTCTGGGTAAATAAATTACTTTCATGTTTAAGACTCACCAGTCAGCTTATATACGTGTAATTAAGAGATGCTTACTGCTAGCATTATTATCTGCATTAAGAAGACCAACAGTGCCGCCTTTTTTGGTTTGTATTTTTGGCAAGTGAAGTGTTAACAAAGAGGTTGAAAAATCTAGTTTGCAGGTAACAAACTCTTGCTGTTATTTTGTTCATATTTTTAGTGCCAGTGACATTTTTTTACCTTTTATTGAAAGGGTTGTCTCCAGGTATGACATGGGTGCTGTCAGGTCCTGTGAGGAAGCTGATCCTATCGTAGAAAGACCTGGCAGCCTGCTGGGATGGGGACTGCTGGCTCTGACTGATAATGTCCTGTGGATCAGGTAGACCTCGGCAATACGGCTGATTCTGGCAGGAGCTCTGCAAACAGCAGTCTGGGTCCATGCAGTCGATTAAGCCATCTGCCAGAAGAAAGCAACTTTATTGAATTTATACTCATCACGATTATGTCTTCTTTACTTTATTAACACTGTCAGTGCTCATCTATTTCCATATCGCTATTATTTAGATAGCTGGCGAAATAAGCAAGCAACATTCAGAGGTTATTTGTTTCATGCAGAGTAGCTAAGCTACTTAGAAATACGTCAAAGAGAAAAATACAAGGGGATATAGTTCCTATTTGATGCTACACTCTTTAAAAGATATAAGTCTATTTCAGACTGATGTAACCAAACACTGTAATCTGTTGGGAGTGTCAGTATTCTCCAAGAGCAGAATTAAATGAAACACATACATGAGTCCTTGCTCCAAAGCAGATATAGTGGAGCTATAACAGATCATCCACACTTACTTTTGTTAGATTGTGATTTAGATCTTGCAACGGTGCAGAGTTTAATAAGCATTATCAGTATGAACATCAGCAGGGCATTGTCAGCAAGAGTGATACAGAGCAGTCAAATGCCTACTAATTTAACTTATTAATGTTTTTATTCCAAAACACCGTTTGATACGTAGTCATATGAAACTGGTGCACTACTCTGATGGGTTTAGGACTATAAATAGCAACTGTAACAAAAATTATTGAAACCACTCTATAGTTCTCAGATGAATGATTATAACAAGACATCTTTAGAGTGACATCAAATGCTACCTGCAGAATATCTGTCAGATGTAATAACACCTACACTGTGGGCATGCGATCACAAAGTGAATACCATGTATCCAAACCATGGATAATATGAAATATCCCTATAGGGCTTCTCCTAAAGTGATATAAAGTATCACTTTATGATTTATTACAAAATAAAGTTCACATATTCTCCCGGGCAACCTAGGGTATCGCTCCAGGGGGAAAAATACTTGCATTTAGTAATTCATCTTTGTTAGTTTATAAAAAGCAAATGTACATCTGGCATGTAGTGTGTGGGTCATAAAAACTGCATGAGATTGACACATTCTGAACTAATCAGCTGGAAATGCATTTTTTTACAGGCCTCTCTGCTGACATCAATCAGAGGAAGGATCTCATTTTCACCAGCCAAGATGCAGGGACATACTGTTTGTTATTTTTCTGTGGAGTTTATCAGCAACTTGCCCAAGCGAATGACGGATGGTTATGAATCTGGCTCTGTATAACTGGAGAAAACATTTCTCATTCTTTCTCTGCACATCAGCGGCCTCTATTATCTAGTATAACTAACAGAAACTACTCGCATGGCCCAACTGAGTTCAAGTGAAACTGCTCCGCCACTCTGCTAGTTCATACTTCATTTATTTAACCCACTGGGGTGTATTGAAAGACAAGTTCACATTGAACCCTGGAACAAGGATAGTTCACCCGAGACAGTATATATAGGACTGAGCCTATATACTGCGCTATCATTAGACATTTACAGACTTGGATTTTTCTTCCTTCACACTGACAGCAAAACTATTATAGAAATTTCAAACGGAATTATGCAAAAGAAAGTATTTCACTGTTAAAAGGTGCAAAATTTACACTAAAACCAGTGTAACCTATCAGACATTAGTGTACATTAGACAATGAAAGCAATTGTGAGATTATTTGCAATGGTTTACATGCAGATTTGCATGTACAGTAAATTACCCTCACTGTTGCTTACTGGTAACTTTGTAGGGTTGTTCCATGCTGCTATTAGCACTGGGACATCTAGATTAGTGATTAAAGAACCTGACATACTTCAAGGGCTGCATGTGGGGCCCTCTAAACTTCAAGAGGGCCACACATTAACCTTAATTTCACTAATTGGCAAAAATAACACAATTAAATAAAGAGACACCACATGCCCTTTAAATAGATTCCACACATATTTCCACACACCCTTCAGATTTCTTCTCAAACCATTAAAAAAACCGACTAGCCCCAAAACGTCCCTCACAATGCTCACTACCTCAAACACCCCATATGTCCTTTAAAACTCTATTTACAGCAAAACACTTCTTACACATCCCACAGACCTCCCACTATCCCTCTACTCAATCCTTTAAATGTCCCTTAGACTCAACACAAAATGGTCTTTAACCCTCACTAATCACTCACTGGGAATACTAATAATTTAATAACTGTTACCAGCACTTTGCCTAGAAATTCCTTACCTTGACTTAGGAGGTGTTCATGTGATTGTTAAAGCCAACTGCTCCAGGCCAAGAATAAGATCAAGTTCAGTCTAATTCTCTGTATTATCCCACATGGGCCCACACTCTTATGCTGTGCTTTATGCTGAACTTCATCTGCCCTGCTTGAAGCTTGGTGGGGCAAAAAGCAGAGAGTAAGAGTGTGGGCTGATGAGGCATAAAGCAGAGAATAGGATCAATGAGACAAAAAGCAAGAAATAGCTGGGGGTCCTCGGGGGAAGGCTCGAAGGTTGTTGGTCATCACAATACTAGCCTACACTCCAAGAACTTCCAGGAGACTCATTAATTTGGGGGAGTCCTCCCAGACATACAGAAGTGTAGACCACTCTTTCGGCTCTGGCTTTTCTTTCTTGTGGTGTGGGAAGGGCCTTAATGGGGTCACGAGCAGCGGCGGGTGGGGTCTGATTATGTAAACCATGTCATCACCCAGGTACTTGCCTCTTGAGTAGACAAGTATGTCCATCCCTGATCTAGATGGTCCACCCAGCACATGTGAACTAGGAGAATGTATATTTTGCAGAGGAACACTGTGTAAAAGAGTAAATGTCACATCAAAGTCTAACCTCCTACCATTCTACAACTACTCATTTCATTAAACTGTTAATTATTTTTTTCTAAAAGTGAGGGAACATCAGGGCTGTATTTATTACATATGACACTATTATTATTATTATTATTATCATAGATTTGTAAAGCACCAAAGTGCTCGGCAGTGCCGTACAGTAGGGAAAACAGCACATACATAAAACAAGGACATACAAGGTAGACAAAATAAATGCAGACATGATAACAAAGAGTATGGAGGACCCTACTCATTAGGGAGCTTACATTCTAAGTGGAAGAGGGCACAGCTGAAACAAGAGTATTGCACTATTGTATGTTGGAAGATATATAGATGTAGAGATATATATTTACATTGCACCTGATTCACAGAACTAGGGACAGCAAAGAGACTATTCTGTACTTAGCAAGCAACCCCCTCACTCCACCCAACTCCTTGCACTGGCTGGTGCCTTGGCCGTTTTGTGCTTCATAAATGAGAGCCAGTATATTTTGAGGACTTTCTATTCTCTGCTCAGAAAGCCACAAACTCTTTGTTAAATAAATAAACACAGAGCATGGAGTATTTGTCTGATTCCTTTGATATCCTGTATTTTTGGTAATTGAGCATCTTAATGATATTTATATTTCCTAGCAGAAGTCCCTGATGATAACATGAAGAGATTTATAGGGAAATCTAAACTGTGCAGTAGACTTCATATGTACGTATATATTGAAGACATTATAAAAAGAAAAAAATACATATAGATATACAGATATATATTTGCAATGCTGAATTCTCACTTGAATGTCTCAGCAGATTTGCCCTGATGATTGCCGAGTGGTACTTAAAGTGTGCCGGTAGCACAAGCCGCTTGTTTAAGTAATTGTGCCGAGACACAGCTGCAGACTTATGGCAGGTCATTGGGTGAATCTCCTGGAAGTTTTGCGGCCCCCTGGAGTTTCGGGAACAGCTACAACACGTATCATGGAAATACTTTGCAGGAGCAAATTGTACTTAGGAGATTGGAATTGAAATAAATAAATTCCCTCCTTACAAAGGAATGCTTATATGCCGAGCACAATCCAATCAGCTGCAGCTTCAAATAGCCAGAGCTGTAATCACTAACAACACTCAAGGGCTACTTAAATAAGATGCAATATTCCTGTTTGAAATGCCTTTGAGTGGCATAAATGCCAAAGTGTTCAGTATAAGGTACAAATGTGGCCAGAGAATGCACAAAATATTTTAATGCTTTTGGGAAGACTAAGTTTATAAGTGTTGCATTTTTTACAGAGAATGTTGAGAGGAAAGTGATCAGGAGAATCCTCGGCTGGTTCTTTCCATGCAGTACATGACTTTACAGAGATAGATGCATGTTTTAAGGTGAATGTATTAAATAAGTTTTCTTTATTATTGGACCTAATTCTGTACAGAGAGGAAAGTCAGCACAGCACAGATGGTTCAGGTTCCCCCACGGTCCAGAACCTGAAAGAGATTCATTATCAGCTCTAGCTATTGTATTTATACATTCCCTCTTTTGTGTCCTCAGCCGAACCCAAGTTACCATATTTTCTCCCTGCCTCAGTGTGTAAGTGGAACGGAAGTATTGGCTGAATAATACAACCAAGGGCAAGATTCCAAAGTTTAAGAGTAGTCATATACGTTGCTTACTACACAGCAGTGATTTAACCCTCTTTAACAAGACATACCTTCTTATGTGTACTATTATTCATCCGGCATCTCAGGACCTACTATACGACTTCAATGAGAATTCAAACTTATATGGGGCAGCACGGTGGCTAAGTGGTTAGCATTTCTGCCTCACAGCACTGGGGTACCGAGTTCAATTCCCGACCATGGACTTATCTGTGTGGAGTTTGTATGTTCTCCCTGTGTTTGCGTGGGTTTCCTCCAGTTTCCTCCCACACTCCAAAAACATACTAGTAGGTTAATTGGCTGCTATCAAAATTGACCCTAATCTCTCTCTCTCTCTCTGTCTGTGTGTGTATGTTAGGGAATTTAGACTGTAAGCACCAATGGGGCAGGGACTGATGTGAATGAATTCTCTGTACAGCGCTGCGGAATAAGTGGCGCTATATAAATAAATAGTGATGATGATGATTATATAAAATGTTATGTTTCGAGAGAAAAAATAGTTTTATTTTTGAGGCTGGAGGATGTGTATTTCACATTGCTTTCACCACTGAGCTCCCTAGATCCACCTCAGCCAGAGGTACTGGGAGACCCCAGGCAGGCTTCCTTCAAGCTAAAGGGGCAGAGCAGAGTCAACAGTCCCTGGCTGTTTGAAGGCAAAGTTTTCTCTTAAGCTCTGAACGCTGATAGAAGCTGACAGATGGCTAGGACATAATCAATATACGTTTTTATGTTCAGACTTCCATTAAACACTGAAAAATTACTATGGAGGGTCTGCTAAGAAAATGAGAGAATATATATATATATATATATATATATATATATATATATATATATATTCACAAACATACATAATGTATATAAAGAAAGATAGAGAGTTAGGATTTTACTTTAATCACTTTACTATTAAGTGGTGATTCATGATACTGGAAAAGTAACAATCCTTTTGTGAAGTATACCGTTGCCAAGCAACTTTTCAAGTTTTGCATCCACCCACCAGGGCCCACGGTAAGGTAAATTAGCAGTTATAGTATCTCTTTTTCTTTTCAATTCAGGATAAATTCAGCAGCATTGCACAGATTATCTTTGTTTTTCTGTACTTTTGCATTTACCTTAAAATTGAAATATTCCTTCTAAAACCATAGGTCCGTTACACTCCAGACCTGTTGGTGTTCCAAAGGCTTTATGAGCAACAATGAAGTTCTAAAAAGTCACCGGCATCGCCCTACCTTCAATGCACTTCATTATCATGCTCATATTCCCCGTACAGCAGGTCAAGTACAAAGATGTCAAAATAAGAACAAGCTGCTTTGAAATAAAGCAGGAGCTTAGAGGCATTTGTTCAAAATGTATTTATAAGCGTCAGTTTTAAACTGCAGAAGAAAAAAAAAAAGGGTCAACTGAGGCCCACATCACAGTGTCTGAGATTTAAATGTAGCTGACAAAATAGCAAGTTTCAGTTCTGTAACGATTCGTTTCATATAGCACTTTGGTGCGCTGACAAAATGTCACATCCCCATCAAAGGTAAATACATCTAAACAAAAGGAACTTGGTCTTACCTCCTTCATTGTCCTTACTGTCAGCGCACAATGTTTCCATGGCAACATCGCATCCTGCTCCCCTCCAGCCTGGTTGACACACACAGTGCCATCCATTTTGGTCCAAAGTGCATCTTCCGTTGCTGTTGCAGAGTCCTGGGCAACCTTCTGCCGAGACACAGACATAAGGAGAATATCAAGTGATTTGGGAATCCCACATTGTTCCAACTTCATCAAACAAAACATAGGACACTTACAGGCCTTCATAAAAAGCATAAACACTGTAACAGCACATGAAGAGGAGACAAGTCACATCGCACAGATCATAAACTCTTAAGTAGCCTTTCAAATTAGACGTACTAAATGTTACCAGAGATCTATTTAGCCTGGAAACATATGCTCCTGCTGACCAGATAACATGGCATTTTTTCAAACCTCTTATTCCAGAACAAAGCTAAGCAGAAAACGAATAGTATTTCTGCAGTACAAGACTTTTTTTTTAGCCTTGTTTCCAAATTTGCACATAACTATTAATATATAGGGCATGGTTTCCTTCACTTAGTCAGCCTGGACAATTACATGAGAAAATAGGGTACTTTAATTTCTCACAGACTGACAATATTTATTTGGTCATTTATTTTATTGATCTCGAAGGACAACAGCCTCAGTATATTATCTGGTCTCAGGGTGGTAGTGGCTTCATGTGAATTTACAGTGCTTTCCATAGTGGCACAGAGTACTTGCCAAAAGAAGTCATGACAATACTTTGCGCTGAATGTACATTCCTTTTTAACATATGAAGCAAAAGCTGAGAAAAAAAGTGAAGCAGCTTAGCGACTAGTCTAACAGACATTGGGGGGAATCAGGCTGCAAACGGAGGGGGACAGGACTGACAGGACTTCCCACTTAATGTAGGAGCTGTGCGGTTTTGGTTACTTAGGACGGACAAAATGAAATACCATAGGGACCACAAGAAAAGACATTGATAAGACTCAACAAAAACACGGTAGTGACGTGCTTCAAGACATAGAGCAGAAAGTGAGGTTTTCTTTGTGACAATCTCCCTAAGGCTTTGGCATTTTTACCTTTATATCCTATCTTGTCTGCTTTTATGAGCAAGAAGGGAAAATTTATGAAACAAATTACAATAATTGAATAGATCGGAGTATTAAAAGGTTTCAAATGTCTATATGACAATACATATCAAATTTTCATCATAAATGATACAATATATGAACAATAGTTTGTCTTTTTTCTTGTGACTCGATACTTTTTACATTGAAAACTATTATATAGAGGACCAGTACCCTGGAACTGTACAAACTAATATATAAATGAAGAAAAATTCAATCGCTGCTCATTTACTGTTCTTCATGGGGGGTGTTAATATTCCAATATGGGAACAATTTTATTACATATATTGTTTTTTATAAACGTATGTCTGCGAGTATGGTAGTATGTTGTGTATGTATGTTTAGAGATGATATGTACAGGTGTGAGAGTGTAGTTGTGTTAGGGTCAGTCCCCCCCTGGGATCACAACACAGGTGCACAGATAGCAAGTATACATGGCAGGTGCCATGACACAGGTAACAGAACAGAAGCATTTCACACAATAAGTGGGTTCCAAAATAAAAAGATTATAATAATGTGTTTCCTGTTCTATCATATGTGCCTTCATATTGTCAACAAACTGTGCATGTAAATGACTTGCTGGTTGATAGATTGCTTGCTACTTCTACCTAGATAATAAGCTAGCACACTAGACTCATGGGAGCAGATTCAATACAGCATGAGGTGCCGCTGAATTTGCCGGCTATTAGGGTAAGAAATCTCTGCTCCTTTTTCTGTGCACCTCTATGGAACAAGAGGAAAAAGAGCGGAAAATTCAGCAAAAACTCCGACGCCATGTGTCTCCGTGGACTGCTCCATCTCGTCACCTCCCACCAAACTGAATCTGCCCCATGATATCACATGGTCGCGTTAAATAAATGTAACTGGCTACCTCCTGGAAGCTATTTAAAGTTGCTTTTACCACAAAGCCTCACATTCCATCTGGAATGTGATGGCATAGGTACAAAAGCTGCCTGCTGTGTAAATATGTATGTCATTGCAAAAAGGTTAAGACAATACACATATATAATGTAATCATGTCAACATTATCCACTGTGTGTACTTTATAGCAAAGAAAAAATAGTAACAGGATGGTTTTTAAACGGTTAAAAGCGAAGGTAAGCGCTTGATTTAATTTTACTAACAATATGAAACCTGGCCTGCCAGTTATTAGCAAGGATATTATGTCTCCCTGACTTCAGTCTAATTATTAGCAAAGTTATCTTTGCAAATTGGAGGGCAGAATCTGCTTAGCGAGCAATTTTTAAGGCAAGGTACTTTATAAAACTAAATGTGGCCGTTGCTTTTTTATTTCTTCCTTAAAAATGTGGTTCCTAATTGACTTTTATCCCTGCATAACTTGATACAGAATGTTCTAATGGGCTCCGTTTCCTCTTTATAATTAGGACTTTCAGAGACGAGAGGGCTGCTGTCTTAGTTAACCTGTTCAGTAGGGGATGTGCCATTTGTTGTAGGTCAATGTGACACTAATGGGGAAATTATAGCACTGCCCTTGTATTAGGTGTTTTAGCGATGCATTAAAGTGAAAGTGCTCACCCATTCCACACAGTTTTTGGCACAGACGCTTTAGCGGGTAAAGCGTCCTTTTTTTTATATGGAATTGAAAACTGAAAAATCGTGTAGCAACAAAAGACACAATGGCAACTTTTGGGAAACATGCAGACATGGGCCACATTTATATTAGGGAAAGAGCAATGCAAAGGGTAGAGCAATATTACAGCAGCTCCAAGAAATTATTTCATGGCGGCCATCTTTAATAAGTCTATCAAATACTTTTTCAAGACTATATAAAATTATAGGACTGTTAATTTGCTTAGTGGCATTTTTCAAGGTGGTATTTTTATGAAGAATTATAAATCCATTGCAAATGTATACGCTTACCTGCTAGTATCTCTAATATCAATATAATCCGCTATTTTAGCTTATTTTGGTGACCGAACAAACAGAACTGTAAATTTCTCCTTTGTAGAAGAATGTCTACATTTCCCATGAAAGGGTGGGGTTGTTTTCCGCCATGTTTAAAGATGGCTGCCTTGCAACTTGCCAAGGTGACTTTGGTAGCATTGCTTAAGATTTGTTAAGAGTTCTGTATCAGGATCACTGTTAATCATAATTAAAGAATAGAGCAATTGAACAGACATAAAATTGTTGTGGGTGAGCACATTCATTTTGTCTCCTAAATTCAATTGGTCCTCTCTAGTAATCTGAGAAATTACAAAACATCATTGGGATCTTGTTGGCTTGTTGGCTACTATTTCAATGAATTATACAACTATTTGTGTGGTGTTTTTTTGGGGGGAGGTTGTTTGACTTATTAAGCATCAGTGATAAAGCATGACAGACAGAGGTGATGATTTTTTTACACTTTGTAAGAAAATCAATGATAAAATACTTGTTTGGATTTTCCTCTTAATCATAATACTGGTACTACATTTTGTTTTGGAAAGCTATTCCAGTGCAATATTTCGTGTTGGGAGGTGACAGGTATTTTTTTTGCCAGTGAAGAAATGAACTATTCCTTTAATATTTTAAAATGTTTTCAGAAAGAATAGCTTTTCCTTGCAAAAAAATTAAATAGCGCACTATAATATCCTCTGAATAAGCATCATTATTTTACTAAACCAGAGAAAGGCTAGTTATTTCCCAATAGTATTTATTATAATCCTAAATTAGTATATTATTTACAAATCTAAAAATCTCAAATATAGCAGTAAAATATTCCAAAAAATAAACGGAAATCTAATTATCCACGGGTTGTGGAAAGTTTGCAAGTAAATGCATTCATGGGACTTAAAAATAAATACTAATTTAAACATACTGCAGTTTATTGACCGATTATAGCAAATTAAACTATTAAGGGATTTGTGTACACATTATACACGCCCCTCCTTCCTCTCTTTCTGATTGGTTGATGCCGTGTGAAGGTGAATTGGTTTGGAAATAAATGGAACTGACTGCTTTGGACAAACAGAAAGGAATGCAGAAACCATCACCAGAATGTAACTGGTGCAGTCATTTGGCATAACATAAATAAAACGGGAGTAAAAAAAAAATAACTTGACACATTAGAATAATTCATTTAGCCGATTGGAAATGCTGATGTGCAAGGGAGGGGGGAATGAACAATACCCACAATAACACAGATAGTACTTCTTAATAACTGGGGCATTATACCCAGCATATATTTTTAAATAATTCAGAAAATAGAAAATTAAGACCATTCTTACATTTATAAGGGCATGCAAATTTTTTAAAACATAATAGTAGTAAGAAAAACACAACGAAGGGAAAGTAAGTTATCTTGATGAATAATAAAGCTTGTTTCTGCGCACAGCAAGCATTTATTGTTTTCTAGTTTCTGTGATTTCAGAGTAAACACATTGGTGTAGATAATTACTCACATTTACATATGTTTCACAGACTAACTAAAGCAATTTCCAACATGATGACACTTCCCTGTCATGTGGCAGATTTAACCTTATGCTCAGCAGGAGCAGTCATGGGGCAAAATCATTTTAACAAATAAGAATTGCAGGGTTTGTCATCCCTTCTAGAGCCAGCAGATTGAATGCGTTTATAAATATCAAGAATAAACACAAAGAAAAACCAAAAACAATAAAACAAATGGTCTACATGTAATAATGCACACACACAAACAGCATTGGTCAAATTGAGGAGAGGAGGGTGGGAATCATGTTAATGGTATTTTGCTGACATATAGGAATCGGGGTAAATATAACTGTATATATACTCCAATCCGTTAAGGTTAAATAAGTAGAAAGAATACAGTACCTTTAACTATCTTATCCAAATAGTGAGCTTGTGAAATTGAGAGGGGAAAAGAACAAGACAGACATTTCAGGACATTAAGAGTTAGAAATGACATGCAGAAATAAAAGAGCATCTGAGGCGAGTACAGGGAATAGCAATGTTACATCAGAGATTAGGGGGTATATTTACAAAACTGCAGGTTTGAAAAAGTGGAGATGTTGCCTATAGCAACCAATCAGATTCTAGCTGTCATTTTGTAGAATGCACTAAATATATGAAAGCTAGAATCTGATTGGTTGCTATAGGCAACATCTCCACTTTTTCAAACCTGCTGTTTAGTTAATATAACCCTAAGAGATGAGAGCACTCCAAACCAGCAACCACAAAGAGTATAGTTTGTACAGCAGCCCACAATGACTATACTTTCCATGCCACTCTAGGGTAGAATAACTCTGCTGCCGTTCCATACTACCATGAGGGCCAAATCTAAGATATATCACACTTATTTGTGTGCAATATTTCAAGGAAGTACTGACCTATACATGTAACGTTTCTACTGCGTTATGAACACTTTGTGTACACAAACTTTTGAAGGGTGAACCATAATGCATGAGGGTGCAGCCTAACCATTCACTAGAAAGCTGGGAAATCACAGAGGCATGAGGCACAACACAGAGGAAAATCACTGGTTCCTACTGGAATAATTGAGGCATGAGGCACCCTATGTTTTAATGATGCCACTAGCTCTTAGAGAATGAATAAGCTGCATTCTCAGATATTGGTTCAGCACAAAAATGTCTGCATTGCCTGTCTCTAGGAGACAGATATGCTTCATACTTGCCTACTCTCTTGGAATTTCCAGGAGGCTCCCGAATTTTGGGGAGTCCTCCCGGAATCCCAGAAGAGTAGGCAAACCCCCTGGACTCTGTAAAATGGCAAAATTCATGGCATTGAATAGCGGGGCTTAATCGCATCATTGAGCCCCCCCCCCACCTATTCAATACCGTGGATTTTTGTATTGTATGGTAAGGGTGGGGTTGTAGTGACATAATGACATCATCTCCCGAAGTACAGATTTAAAAAGTTGGCAAGTATGATATTCTTCCATAACCTCTGGGTGTCAGAAGGTCTGCGGTCACCATTAATAACATTGTAGTCCTTTAGTAGAAGTAGTCTAGAAACACACTGTAATCAGTCTCTGAAAGGTGTATTGCTTGTACTATGTGTATATATATATATATATATATATACTTTGATGAACAAATGTGCGAATAGAAAAGATATGAATTAATGTGCCATTGTTACAACATATTATACAGTAGTGGAGGTGCCATTCTTGTCTCATATATCGGTCCAGAAACTTAGATACTAGAATATAATGAGGCTTGCTGGTCTGCATGAGAACTACAGATCCAAATGACTTATGGACAGTGTCAGAATGGTGATGTCTTGGCTCGCACGGTCATGGTGCTGCTAATGTTGGATTATGTGTTTGTAAGGCCCCAGGCTGACCTATTAGTTTGAGACTCTGCCTCTGTCAACCTCCATACTTCTTTACGTTAATCTTCAACTTTATTTCATTTTAAATTAAAATTATAGTTGAAATATAGGTCTGTCCAACATAAAAACAAATTATTTTATTTCTTTTTGGAAATGGCCTCATTACTTCAGAGATGCATGAAAAGATGTGTCATTTTACAGCACACAGGGAAAGCTTATTTTCCAGCCTCTTTCAGAGCAATCTTATTTAAAAGAAAATTGCCTTCCTCCCTATCTATTAAATTGTGCCCATTTCTTACATACTGTGGAGGCAGCCATTTTGTTAAGGCTAAAGAAGATGTGACAGGCTGCACCAAAATTCACGGCATTGAGTGGCGGGGGCATGTATTGATCGCGTTATCAAACCCCACCCCCGTTATTCAATGCTGTGAATTTCAGCATTTTATAGTGAGGGTGGGGCTCTGGTGACGCGATGACATCACCACACCCCCCCTAACCCCTGTCACATGACTTCTCCCCTGGGATCTCCTGCTGAACTCCAAGAAAGATAACAATTATGAGGATGCACAGAAGGTATTTCTACTATGTTAAACAGTATGTGAATTAGATATGAAACCTCTGATATAATAAAATGTGTATTTTTTTCTTATAATTTGCAATACACATGCGAGACAAGCATAGGTGTGAGCCAAACTTGCACAGAAATTATAGGTGATCGTCTGCGAAATAGAAAACATGATCACATAATTATTTATAAGTTACTCAAATAGCGCCAATCAAATTACGTAGCGCTGTAGAAAGGATATATGGTCATTCACTTAAGTCCCTGCACCATTGAAAAATTTCATCTAAGTTTCCTAATTATAAATATGGAACCGAGATCCAGGGCATGTAGCTGGAAATTTTACACTGTCTATCTATCTATCTATCTATATACATGCACACATATACATACACATATCTCTCATTTTCCTATGACGCGTGGACAAATTTCTTTGCTGAACTGAATAAGGCCCCTATCTATCCTGGTTTCACCAAGACAGTCCTCTTTCTTCAACTAGAAATCGTCAACTCAAAATATTTACATTTAAATAATCCACACACTTCTGATGCAGAGGCTAAAATTAATAAAAATGAGATGGGATTGATTCTTATTTTTGGCAGCCAATAAAACGTATTGGGTGGATCTTATATGTGTGCCCTGGTCTTTAATTTTCATTATGGCAGTCTCACTAGTGGGTAAAGTCATACTTACCAACTTTACAATGTTGGTGTCCGGGAGTCTGCGGGGGAGGTGGGCGTCATGGGGGGCGGGCCTCCGAAATCCGCGTCATTTTGGACCCGCCCCCGTGACGTCATGACGCAAAATGCGTCATTTGAGAGCGGGGGGCGGGGCCAAACGCCGCGATTCACCAGGAATCGCTGCGTTTGTGACCCAATTCTGCCCACTTCACTAGGAAGTGGGCAGATCCGGGATTTTGCCACACTCGCCCGGGAGTCCGGGAGACTCTCGCAAAATGCGGGAGTCTCCCGGACATTCCGGGAGAGTTGGCAAGTATGGGTAAAGTATGTGTACCGAGGGGTTAATATGTAAGAGTTGCTGTCCTGACCTTGTGGTCATGCCTGCCCTGTCACAGCCTGGCCTCCTCCCCTCCCACTTACTCCATATTGTCTGACCAGGACAGAAAGGAGGAGAGTTCATTAACACTACCAGCTTACTCCTGTATGCTCCTCCTGTACTCTCAGTACCTGCAAGGGTGCCATAGCTTCCTCTAACATATATAAAACCACTTATTTCTTGGGAGATAACTGAATAAAGTCAGAATTTTCCACATGCTGCATGTTACAGCTTAGTTGGACTGTCAGTTTTTCCTCCAATAGTAAAGAGAAGGTAAAGGAGATCCCACAGGGAATGTGCTGCTACAGATTATAAGACTGCTCTCATGTAATATTGACAAGAGGTAACACAATTGCAGTCACTACTATACAAGCTAATATTTGTCTAACACAATATGTTGTAACCATATCTCTGGCAAAGTAAAATTATTGGCAAAACTGTCGGCTTTAAGAGATGATCAGTAAATAAACATTGTTATAAATATGTTTTATAATACATAATTATTATAAATTATATTATAATAAATAAAATATGTACAGAAACAAACGTTCACATATGGCATGCTGACAACTGCAATTTGACGTGGATTTTTTATGGCTGTATTTTTTTCCAGTAAAACAAGGCCTGTAAGTCTATATAAAAACTGCAATGACCATAAGGATACAACTTTTTAGTTCAACACCACATTCTAACAGATGAGCTTTTTTAATCTCCAAAAAACACCTTTGAGCAAAGGTCTATATTTTTGTCAGTGTCTATTGTGGTGATTGCTGTTTTTGTCCTACAGTATATAATAACAGGCATAATCACAGCTGGAAAAACACAATCTGATTTTACTGGATATTTGAAGGATAGACTCTTACCAGTGAAAATTACAGAATAGGAACTGGAGAGGGGCTTAAAACCTCTCTGATACATACCAGCCAATAACAAAACAGACATTCCAATTTTCAAGCCCAGTGTCTTGAGCCTGATCGCAAGTAACTGGCATTTTAGGGAGGAATAATTCTCCTGTATGCTAGCACAAGCTAGCAATTCTTTGGAGCAGACACAGGCAATTATGCAAAACAGAGCAAAGTTATGTACAGTAGTTGTCCAATGTGGAAGAGGATACACTGGGGACATCATTGAGCCCACCCCTGCTGTTTCATTTGGCTTGGTAGAGGAGAATCAAATCTAAATTGTATCTATTAAAACAAAGGTGAATATCAACATGTCTTCAGGAAATTATACACTGTTTATTGGAAATCAAACTGGCTATTTGTTTGGGAAGACGAGACCAGGAAGCAATGACTTTTTTTATGTTAGAAAACATTTGTCTATTTTTGCTTTACAATATACCTTTCACATACTTGCTAACAATCTTACATTAGTGTCAGTCTTTAAAGGAATAAAAGCCCCAAAACATTCTTTTCTGCAGAACATAGCTTGAGAAATGGAAATTAATACATAGCAAACTTACTTAAAAGATGCGGAAACACCTGTTTCCACATCTTTTAAGTACATTTTTGCTTGATGCATAGACCCCTAAGCGAGACCTAACCGCTGTGCAAGGCTCTTGTGCAAACACTATAAATGTACATATATAACAATTCAAAGCTATTAGAACAAAGAGTAAATATTGACTTGTCATTTTACTTTTGTGTTACTAACTACTGGATTCTGCCTTGTACTACTATACTATAAAATATGAAAATATTGCTTTTTTTCATGATAGAATTCTTTATGCCCAAAGAAAGCTGATTGTCACGTCTGACCAGGGAAATGGTTAAGTCTATTAGACAGATAACAGCAGTATCTTGAGGGCCTGGAAAGGCTACACTTGGCACACAACATTGTTATTCTAAGCGTCCTTTGCAGGGCATATAATATGTCAGAAAACGCTAGTCTCCTATTATACGTTCCGAGCGTGGCCTTCTCTAATGACTGCTATTAGCATCCCATTAAAGAGGCACCTAGGTATCATCCTTAGATTATTCATGCACTAGATTCAGTAGATATGACAAAATGAAACTACTCTCTGAATAAGTATATTAAACCATTTATTCCAATCAGCTGCTGTTTTAATCAGCAGGAACAGCATGCCCATTGATTTGATGTTCATTAATTGGTACTCACTGCACTATTTTATTACTGATTATCTTGTCATAATGGATTAGAACACTAACACAATTTGCATTGCTACATATCTATCCTCTTCATGAGTTCATATGGAGACTGGATGTGAACAAATCCCACTGTAATCATATAAGATTCCATTTATAGGGTTAATATTTTGCACAGCGGGATCTGTAATACAGATTAAGGCAGGATGATTGCACCTGTTGATGTACATTAGATGACTATAACTTTTTTAATATGTTTTTAACAATTTATCCTTTATTTTTTTTACATTTCCAGTTATTCATTTTAAATTATGACAGTCCTAATAGTAATGTTAGTCTGCAGTCAGCCTTTTATACAATTTCAACATTTAGGGCCTGATGCGGAGTTTCACGCATATTGGGCTTGAGTCATTAAGGAGAACAAGGCAAAAAAAGGAGTAAATTTGATCCTGGACAAACCATGTTACAATGCAAGAATTAAATAAAGAAAATACTGGCTGATTTTTTTGTCATGTAGCACAGAAATACTTGCTAACTTTATTTTTACACTGAAATTTAAAGTTGATCCAGGACATGCCTTATCCCAACTATAAATCTGTCCCCACATTTTAAATTTACCACTCCCTAAAATGCAACATGGTTTTGCCGAGGTGCAAAGTTACTCCTATTTTTTGCTTTGCTCTCCTTACTCCTTAATGACTCAGGCCCAGTGTATTTATTACATACTTGCCCACTCTCCCTGAATTCGGAAGTCTCCCGGACTCCCTGGAGAGCAGGTCATTCTCCAGCATTATGCCCACTTCCTAGTAAAGTTGGCAGGATGAGAGCCCTTATTATGCAATTCGCAGTAAACTGTGTCATTGTGGCCCTGCCCCCCACAGCAAAATGTTGATTTTGCATCATTGCACTGTGGGGGCGGGGGGAAAAACTACAAATTTGCCCAGCCGTCATTCAAAAGTGTATATATATATATATATATATATATATATATATATATATATATATATATATATATATACACAAGTTAACCCGTGCATGATACTCATGCATTCTAGTCAAATCAAGCTACTTAAGGTGTTAAAAAGGTCAATTGGACGAGCCCTTTCTGAGAAAATAGTTTTTTCCACACACACACACTAACACACGCCGCTAGGCTTTTATATATTAGATAATGCTAAGAATTTAGTAGGTCAGTGTAGTATATAACTCTGCCCAGCAGGTGCCGCTGCAGCTTGAGCACTCTGTCACCCGGTAGTTTTTTCCACACACACACACACACACACACACACACTAACACAGCATGTGTGTTCATGAGGTAAAATTACCTCACGAAAATGAGTTTGAGCCCTCAACTCGTAAATTTAGCCTTTACTACCCCTCCCACGGGGGGAAGGGGGGATGATGGAAGTTAACTGACTTCACTATTACAATTTTTTTGTCAAATAATGTCAGTATACCAAATTTCAGGTCAATTGGATGAGCCCTTTCTGAGAAAATAGTTTTTTCCACACACACACACACACACACTAACACACGCCGCTAGGCTTTTATATATTAGATTAGAAGATAATGCTAAGAATTTAGTAGGTCAGTGTAGTATATAATTCCGCCCAGCAGGTGGCGCTGCAGCTTGAGCACTCTATCACCCGGTAGTTTTTTCCACACACACACACTAACACACGCCGCTAGGCTTTTATATATTAGATATATATATATATTTATATATATATATATAGCACCCATATGAAAGTTTACATGAGGTGGAGAGGTAAGTGGCAATCTCACACAGTGTTCATGCAATACAGTCACAATGTTTGGTACGTATGAGGAAGTCTGAAAAAAATAAGTCTCTTAACCATATGAAAAGGTTTAGGAACACGCTATCCATAGATAAAGCATATTATCTGCATTCAGATCCTACCAACAAATAGGTCCTTTTCTTTTTAAACAATGGAGTGTTGTTTCCATTGCCATGACATTCTAAGCACTGAACAGATAATCAAGGCTAAACATGACAATATAAAATATCTTGTCATGAGATTCAGCCCTGACTCAACAGATCCAATAAAATCACAATATATCAGAACATTTTATATTTACAAATCGCTTGCAGAAATCAAATGCACATTTCATTACGGTTACATGCAAATACTGTTCACAAACATGACACTTTAACAGCTAAGTCCTCTGGGAAAAATCACACTGAATGACAGCTGTGAAAGCTGTTCGGTGATTTTTGAATAATAGGGCTAAAAAAAAAAAAAAAAGAGCAATGTCGCTGTTATTTTCCTGCTAGTAATAATGGCTAATTATACTGACAATGTACTCTGCTGTTTTATAACATTACCAGTCTTGCTCCAAAATATTACATTCTGTTTTTGTGAGAATATAATCTTGTGGCTTTATTCCCTGTAATTACCAATTACTCAATACGTGCATTAGGAGCACTGTCACTGAGGGTAAATATAGGATGAAGTGTAATGTAGACACTCAGCAACATACTCAAGAAGAGCAGAGTCATAACAGGAGAAGAGAGCAGTGGAGAAAAGCCAGAGCACATGTGTGATCGGAATGTATCAGGGCTCACAGGAGACTTCTCATAGAGTGGGTTTTACCAAGAGAAACACACAAGGAAGCACGTACTGTGCTGTAAGCATGTCTTGGGACTTCTGCTCTAACAAAACCTGCCTCAAAGCCATTATCAGATAGAAACATGCTGTGCTGTCTTGTGACGCACCGTTCTCCCAGATGTTATGCTAAAATAATACAGCAGGTAACAATGCAGCTTAGGCGAGAAAACAAAAACAATGAATAAATGAACAAACTTGGCTGCTGGACCATAAAGAGTCATTTCGAGGCTTTATGGGGTCCTGTGCGCACCGTGCAAATGGGTCAAATTCCAAATCACGAACTCTCACAGAGAAATGACTGCAGTACACGTATTACAAAGATGAGCAGCACACATTACACCTGCATACTTCAGTATCAGACAATCTACAGGAGAACCTTAATGACAGACCTGCTTCAACACATTAAGGGGTCATTCGCAATTACTTTTCCTTTTTGGCTCCGCCCCATGCTGTAAAATGACGCGTTTGTGTCATTACGTCACTGGGGCGGGTGCAAAATGACGCAAATTTTGGAGCTCCACCCCCCATCATGCCCCCCTCCCCGGCAGGCTCCCGAAAGCCAACTTTCAAAAGTTGGTAAGTATGGCTTAAATCAACACAATTGAGCTTCTTCCCTTTCAAACAAGTGGTAACTTGTCTTCTTAGGGTACCCATAGACCAGTGGTCAGGGAACAGGGGTAAATTACCCCAAATGGGGTAAAAATGAAATTCCTGGGGGTAATGCTGCCGATTCACATGCTGTCAGTTGGATTGTAGACCCCTTTAAATGTGAAATTGCTGTTGTACCAGAAGGGTTGGCAGAGGCACTTCTTGACCCACGATGCAATAATGAAGCACGTATTGCATTTGAAAACAAAGCAGATCTGTCATATTTTTGAATGTCAACAGATAAAAGGCATTCAAAATTGCACATGAGGAGGCAGTCAAAAAGTTGCTGCTTTTTGCAACAACCTACCTTTGCGAACAAGGATTTCCACTCTTACAAACATAAAAACAAAGCAGAGAAATCGATTGGACGCTGAAGACTGTATCCAAATTGCTCTGACATCAAAATGCCCCAATATTGATGCTCTCGTATTAAAAATGAAGGAACATCATTTCTCCAAAACCTGAAGTTTTGAAGTTGAAGTTTTCAAAGAAATTTTGAATATATTCAATAAAATTTTGAATTACAATAATTAATATATGATTTCCTTCCTTTCAAATCAAGGAGGTATTGTTGGCGTATCTAAATATATTTTGGGGTAAAAGGTAAAAAAGTTTCCTGACCCCTGCCATAGACAGTAGGGCCCTAATACACAGCCTCAATTACTTGGATAGTTATTGTTATGTCTGCCAATTTATTTCTTCATTATGATATAATTAGGCCTTATCACTGTAATTATATATATATATATATACATACACACACACACACACACACACGTACACATATACATATACATACACATACACACACACAGTATGTATCAATCAATCATGATTCCACTGCATCTTAGTGCTGCATAGTTAATGGAACCTCATGCCATTGCACCTACATAAAAGCAGCTCTGTGTCAGTAAGCTAATGGATTGCAAATAATTAATACATTCCACTTATATATGCAATATACTAAATTGTATAAAGATGTGATTTGGCAGAAGGAGAAAATGTGTAATCAGGATGAAACTTCCTTTTAACCCTTCGGCAAATTTTCCCTGTTATATAGAGGCTCTTAAATACAGTATGAAAATATCCACGTTTTATATGAATTTATTGCATGTAGACATAGGGCATTAAGGAGAGCAAGGCAAAAAAAAAAGAGCACATTTGATCCTGGACAAACCATGTTACAATTAGGGATGTGCACCGGCGACTTTTGAGGTCTCGTGTTTTGTGTTTTGGATCCGGATTTTCGTTATTTTTGAGGTTCGGATTTGTCTCGCAAAACACTTGACGAAAGGTCTCGGTTCGGATTTAAGGTATTGGATTCGGATTTTTTTTTAAAAAAACATAAAAAGTTTAAAAATCAAGTTTTTGGGCTTATTTTCACTCCTAGGCTATTATTAACCTCAATAACATTCAATAACAAGCATTTCCACTAATTTACAGTGTATTCTGAACACCTCACAATATAGTTATTAGTCCAAAACGTTGCAACAAGGTATCTTTCTGGACTGCGTAGAGGAGTGGGTCACCACAATATATATTAAAAACCCTGAACTTTTATGAATCGCACCAATAAATGTACCTGGACTGCGTAGAGGAGTGGGTCACCACAATATCTTAAAAACCCTGAACTTTTATGAATCGCACCAATAAATGTACCTGGACTGCGTAGAGGAGTGGGTCACCACAATATCTTAAAAACCCTGAACTTTTATGATTCGCACCAATAAATGTACCTGGACTGCGTATAGGAGTGGGTCACCACAAGATATCTTAAAAACCCTGAACTTTTATGAATCGCACCAATAAATGTACCTGGACTGCGTAGAGGAGTGGGTCACCACAATATATATTAAAAACCCTGAACTTTTATGATTCGCACCAATAAATGTATCTGGACTGCGTAGAGGAGTGGGCACTGGGCACCACAATAAAATATATAAAAAACTTTCAACAGATCTGCATTACACTACACATACGGCTGCTCCTCCATCCTCTCCATCATATACATGTTGGAGTTTTAGCGTGTGACAACCTCTTGTTTTTGATAATGTCAGTGCATTTGGAATATTTTTCAATTTGCCCCACACCACTGAATGTACTTTATCTATGATACGCAATACGCATCTATCTATCTTGACTGCGTAGTGTGGTGGCCCCGGTACACAATTTGGTACCGAGGCCACAATATAATTAAAAAACCCTCCACGTGTCGGAATTCCACCAAACAAGTATCTGGACTGCATAGTGGGGTGGCCCCGGTACCCAATTTGATACCGGGGCCACAATACCTCCTCCAAACATGCTACAGACAATTCGTCATTGAGAGACCCCAGACAGACAGGGTCGAAGTGTTATTGTTTGACTTTGTAAACCCAAAAAAATGTCCCTGTTGCACATAGTCGTGCAATGAAGACTGACTTTTTCATTTAAAGGCACGATCTTTAAAGTGTAGTGTTTGTAAGTCTAAGTCATATTATACTTTTGGTAAAATTGGTTTTTTTTGTTCCTCTTTATGGTAATTAATTAGTAATAGAATTAAAGTAGGAAATAGAATTAAATAGAATTAAAGTAGGAAATAGAGTGGTATAGATTTGTAGTGTGGTATAGATAGAGTGGTCCACACAATATAATAATAAAACCCTCAACTGGTCTGAATTCCACCAAACAAGTATCTTGACTGCGTAGTGTGGTGGCCCCGGTACACAATTTGGTACCGAGGCCACAATATAATTAAAAAACCCTCCACGTGTCGGAATTCCACCAAACAAGTATCTGGACTGCATAGTGGGGTGGCCCCGGTACCCAATTTGATACCGGGGCCACAATACCTCCTCCAAACATGCTACAGACAATTCGTCATTGAGAGACCCCAGACAGACAGGGTCGAAGTGTTATTGTTTGACTTTGTAAACCCAAAAAAATGTCCCTGTTGCACTTGCACATAGTCGTGCAATGAAGACTGACTTTTTCATTTAAAGGCACGATCTTTAAAGTGTCAGAAAGAGAGAGAAGACACAGGAGAGGAGAGTTGTAGCTGGGGACCTGGGGTGGAAGCTCCCAGGCTCCCCCAGCATTGCCTGGAAGTCTGAGCGTGGTGACTGAGCCAGGGCAAGGAATGTGTGCCCTGGATGAGGGGGAGAACTCCATGCCACTATAGTGAACCCAAGAGAGAGGGGGACACTGCACATGGAAGAGGCCCTGGAGTGAGGGCTGCTACAAGAGGCATGGTAGCTGTAGTGTCAGATCCTGAGGCTGAGAGTACACAGAGTGACGTGTCAGAGCACAGGAGACATTATCCCCGCAGAGGAGGGATGAGCTGCAGTTGAGAGGTATGTTGTTGAAATAGGACATGCACACTTTAACAAACCAATCATTTCAGCGACAGGGCCTACCAAACAACTTTGACTGAAATGATTGGTTTGTTTGGGCCCCCACACCAAAAAAGCTATTCATCTCTCCCTGTACAGACTAAACAGGCTCTACTGAGGCAAGATGTCGTCCTCATCCTCAACCTCTGATTCCTCTCCCCCTACAGTGTCTACTTCCTCCTCATCACACATTATCAATTCGTCCCCGCTGGACTCCACAACCACAGGTCCCTCTGTAGTATCTGGAGGGCAGTGCTGTACTTCATTGAGGAATTGATTATTCATTTTTATAAACATCATTTTTTCAATGTTGTGAGGAAGCAACCTCCTTCGCCGCTCACTGACCAGGTTCCCCGCTGCACTAAAAACTCTTTCCGAGTACACACTGGAGGGGGGACAACTCAGGTAAAATAGAGCCAGTTTGTACAGGGGCTTCCAAACTGCCTTTTTTTCCTGCCAGTAACAATATGGACTGTCTGACATGTCTACTTGGATGGTGTCAGCAAAGTAATCATCCACAATTTTTTCTATTGTCACAGCATCCAATGCAGCGAGAGTAGACATGTCTGCAATGGTTGGCAGGTCCTTCAGTCCGGACCAGATGTTATCAGCATCCCCGCCAGTGCCTCTTTTGGGAAAACTGAGCTTTTTCCTCGCAGCCATAGATGTGGAAGAAAATGAGGGTGGAGCTGTTGGCATGTCACGGTCCTCTTCAGAGGACAATCTCCTGACCAGCAGGTCTTTGCACCGCTGTAGACTTGTGTCCGCCGGAAACAGAGACACAACATACGCTTTAAACCGAGGATCGAGCACGGTGGCCAGAATGTATTCCTCTGACTTTAAAAGAGTGACCACCCTCGGATCCTGGCAAAGCGTACGAAGGGCTACATCCACAAGAGCTACATGCTTGCTGTAATCGCAATGGCTTACCAGCTCCTCCCTCACTTTCTCCAGCTGCTTCTGCAACAGCCTGATCAGGGGAATGACCTGACTCAAGCTGGCAGTGTCGGAACTGACTTCTCGTGTGGCAAGTTCAAATGGCTGCAGAACCTTGCACAACACGGAAATCAGTCTCCACTGCGCTTGACTCAGGCGCATCCCCACTCCTTTGCCTATGTCGTAGGTGGCTGTGTAGGCCTGAATGGCCTTTTGCTGCTCCTCCATCCTCTGCAGCATATAGAGGGTGGAGTTCCAGCGCGTCACAACCTCTTGTTTGAGGTGATGGCAGGGCAGGTTCAAGCTTTTTTGATGTGCCTCTAGTCTGCGGTAGGCACTGGCTGAATGCCGAAAGTGTCCAGCAATTTTGCGGGCCACCGCAAGCATCTCCTGCACACCCCTGTCACTCTTGAGGTAATGCTGCACCACCAAATTAATGGTGTGGGCAAAACATGGGACGTGCTGGAAATTGCCCATATTTAATGCCCGCACAATGTTACTGGCATTGTCTGACACCACAAATCCCCATGAGAGTCTAAGTGGGGTAAGCCACTGGGAGATAATTTCCCTCATTTTCTCTAATATGTTGTCAGCGTTGTGCCTCTTATTAAAGCCTGTAATGCACAATGTTGCCTGCCTTTGCATGAGCAGCCATTTTGTAGATGCTGCTACTGATGCAGCTGTTGCTGTTGCTGCGGAAGGGGATGCATCTACCCAGTGGGCTGTCACAGTCATATAGTCCTTCGTTTGCCCAGAACCACTTGTCCACATGTCCGTGGTTAAGTGGACAGTGGGTACAACCGCATTTTTAAGAGCACTGAGGACACTTGATCGTACTTCTCTGTACATTTTTGGTATCGCCTGCCTAGTGAAGTGGAATCTCGAGGGGATTTGGTACCGGGGACACAATACCTCCATCAACCCTCTAAATCCCACTCCACTGATGGCGGACACCGGGCGCACGTCTAACACCAACATTGCAGTTACAGCCGCAGTTATACGCTTTGCAATAGGGTGACTACTATCGTATTTGGTGGTCATGGCAAACGACTGTTGGACGGTCAATTGTTTGGTGAAAGACTTAGCGGTCTTACGACTTCCCCTCTGGGAAGATGACCGACTAACAGCAGCAACAGCAGCAGTGGCAGTAGTAGGCGTACCGCTGCAGGATTCCTCGGATGAATCCCGTATTGAGGAGGACTCAGTCTGGCTGCTGACTTGGGCTGCAGGACTGAATCTGATGGAGATTGTGGAGGAAGTTGACGAGGAGGGTGTTGCTGGTGTGTATCCAACTGGACCACGGGATTTAGGTGTCCCTGTACCGATGAGGGTCCTAGCCCCAGTTCCTGAACTAACCACTGAACTATGAAGGTTATTCAGGTGACGTATAAGGGAGGATGTTCCTAGGTGGGCAAGATCCTTACCCCTGCTTATTTGAGCTTTACATAAGCTACATATTGCCATACATTGGTTGTCTGGATTTGGATAAAAATAACTCCAGACCGAAGAGGTGCATTTTTTGGTCTTCTGACCAGGCATGACGATGGGCTTTTTCATCCCATGGACATCAGCTGTTTCCCCCCCTGGTGCCTCATTTACAATAACCACATCACCATCCTCATCATCAAGTTCCTCCACAGCGCCAGCTACATCATCAATAGCCTCCTCCCGAGCCACCTCTTCCCGTACAGTGATGGGAAGGTCAGGCTTGACAACCACCAACACCCTTGGACTCGCCTTGGGGATTTGTGATAATTTCTCTTTAGAAGGCAGAGTTGTTTGCTGTTTTGTTGCTGACAGCATAACTCTCTTCAATTTTTTGTAGGGGGGGGGAGGAGGAGGAGGGCTAAGATCCGTGGGTGAAGCTGAACCACTAGTCATGAACACGGGCCAGGGCCTAAGCCGTTCCTTGCCACTCCGTGTCGTAAATGGCATATTGGCAACTTTACGTTTCTCCTCAGATGATTTTAAGTTTCTCTTTTTGCTACTTTTTCTTAACTTGGGCTTTTTGGATTTTACATGCCCGGTACTACGAGATTGGGCATCGGGCTTGGAAGACGACGTTGATGGCATTTCATCGTCTATGTCATGACTAGTGGCAGCAGCTTCAGCATTAGGAGGAAGTGGGTCTTGATCTTTCCCTACTTTATCCTCCAAATTTTTGGTCTCCATTATATGTAGCACAAGATACTGCAGAATGTGTGAACTTGGTAATATTGCAGTACCAATGGACTTATACTGCTGGATTGGTTTTGCAAATTTGGTTATAATTATTATTTTTTATTTTTTTTTTTAAATTTTTTATTTTTTTTTACTTTTTTCTTATTTTTAAAAAACTTGGGAATAGTGGGGAAATAACTATGCCCTTAGAAGCACAGAGCACAGGACACAGCACCACTGGACTGAACAGGACACGGCACAGGACCCAGCAGCACTACGGAACTCAGCAGGACAGAGCACAGGACACAGCACCACTGGACTGATACTGCAGAATGTGTGAACTTGGTAATATTGCAGTACCAATGGACTTATAATGCTGGATTGGTTTTGCAAATTTGGTTATAATTATTATATTTATTTATTTTTTTTAAATTTTTTATTTTTTTTTACTTTTTTTTTATTTTTTAAAAACTTGGGAATAATGGGGAAATAACTATGCCCTTAGAAGCACAGAGCACAGGACACAGCACCACTGGACTGAACAGGACACGGCACAGGACCCAGCAGCACTACGGAACTCAGCAGGACAGAGCACAGGACACAGCACCACTGGACTGATACTGCAGAATGTGTAAACTTTGTAATATTGCAGTACCACTGGACTTTTACTGCTGAATGTGTGAACTTGGTAATATTGCAGTACCAATGGGCTTATACTGCAGGATTGGTTGTGAAAATTTTGTGGTAATTAAAAAATATTAAAGTAGTTTTTGGTATTTTTTAAAAAAACTTTTTTTTATTTTTTTAAACACAGGGGAATATTGGGGAAATAACTATGCCCTTAGAAGCACAGATAACAGGACACAGCACCACTGGACTGAACAGGACACAGCACAGGACCCAGCAGCACCACTGACCTCAGAAGGACAGAGCACAGCACACAGCACCACTGGACTGATACTGCAGAACACAGCACAGCACAGCACAGCACTAAACAGCACAGCACAGCACAGCACTAAACAGCACAGAACTAAACAGCACAGAACTAAACAGCACAGAACTAAACAGCACAGAGGACCACCTAACACACCCTCCCTCTACCCTGATCAATGCCCGAGTGAAGATGGCGGCGACTAGCGGGGAATTTATAGGATCCGAGTATCGCGAGATCCGACAACGGGATTATGAGTCAGAGCCTCAGTTTCACTTTTGAATTTGGCGCCAATACCCGGATCTGTC